>NW_026607262.1:0-202857 GCF_029890125.1 Rhinichthys klamathensis goyatoka | reverse complement strand
AGCTCCGCCGTGGGGCTCATTCCACCTTTCTATGCTCAGCCTGCAATGTCAAGTTCAGAAGTTTTAAGCACTTAAATGACAATAATTCTATTAAAATTTAGAATATCTTGAGCTCACCTGCTGTTTCTGTATTGAAATGTGGTGTGTGTGTGCGTGTGTGTTTGTGCGTGCGTGTGTGTTCACAATGCAGCTGGCTTCTGTCACACCCAGCAGAGCTTGCATCACAGTGCATCACTTCCACATGAATGAATCCCAACAAAACACTAGCATGAAAACAATCCAAACATACATATTAAACTCGTGGCTAATAGGCCATATTTTTATCTTATGCTATTCTTCGTCTGACTGTAACATTCTTGCAACTGTTCCTTTAGCCCAGATGTCAGCCCATTCCCAGTCTAAACCCCACTCATCTGAAGTGACATGACCACACAGCCAAAGGGAAAATCCAAAAGACAGCCTTGCTAAAAAATTACCTCTGCCCCACAATGAAATATATATCTACATATGAGTATAATTTGACCACAGCTGATTCTACGGAAGAGTTCCCCAAGGGCACTCGTGACGTTTTTACATCTTGACGAACTAATTAAAGAGCAGGAGAAAGGATAGAGCAGAGGGAGATCTCAGGAAAGCCATCTTCTCAGATACTTCAAAATAGACCAGACGGAAAAGTTCACCACCTTCATCAAGCGACAGAGATCTTTGATATCTGTGGAATTAGGAGCAGCCTTCGTTTTATTAATCTTTCTCTCGTTTTCCGCTCGCTCTCTGAGGCGTGTAGAAACAGTAGATGAGCTCCGGAGGAGAGAGAGAGAGAGAGAGAGAGAGAGAGGGTTTTGGCTTTTGATCAGGCGTTCGCGGTAGCAGGTTTCTCAGGCTTCAAAACTCAGCGGTTGTTCATTACGGTGGATCAGGCGCACCGTACGACTGCTGGAACTTTCTTTGGAACATGTGGGTGGCTTTTGAAGTGGCTGACGATCTGCAGTGTGTGTGTGTGTGTGTGTGTGTGGATCACGCTGTTCCCTGCTGGAAAACCAGCTAACACCCGTATGAGTTCCCATGTTGGTCCGAGCTGGTTTATGCTGATTAGAGCTGGTCTAGCTAGCATTACTCACCAGTAAAGCATGTCTTTTTCTGTGATTATTTTCTCTAGACCCTTTTTTGATTTTTGTTTTGTTTTGTAAGAAACTCTATGCTTTTCTTCCGTAGAACACAAAAGAGAAGTTTAGCTAAATGTTGTTGTGATTTTCAATGAAACACAAAGCTATTATATTGCACCAGAGGCTATTATTTTACTTTAGAAATTTTTATTTTATTTTATTTTATTTTATTTTATTTTATTTTATTTTATTTTATTTTATTTTATTTTATTTATTTTATTTTATTTATTTTATTTATTTTATTTATTTTATTTATTTTATTTATTTTTGTGTGTGTGTTTTTATTGTATTTATCTTATTTTATTATTTTATTTTTTATTTTATTTTATTTTAGTTTATTATAATTTTTATTGTGTATTTATATTTTTGTTATTTTATTAATAAAAAAAAATAATGATTTTAATTTAGATTTTTACAGAGCTGGAAAATAGGAAAACTGTATGTTTAATGCATTTTAAAATAAGTAAAGGTGGTAATTTTATCTTTTGTCTTCATAGACTCTAATTCATTCTGTGGATTACCATGGACTGAGTTGTAATACTCATCAGTAATTGTGCTTCGACACATACGTAATACCGCGGTATCAGCGCCCACTAGGGCTTCACACTATCATTTTTTCACAGAAGGATGGAGACATTTTGGCATCTCTTACAGACCCAGAAGTGCCTCCTTAAATGATTTCTTGGAAGGAAACGTCTATAGTTGTGAACGGTGTTTAATTACCAAGTCACAGTGAAAATTAGCCACCTAGTGTCTGTGTGCATTATGCAAATGCATGCTGTTTTCAGTCACAATTAAGTGATTAGAAAGTAGTCGTTCTGTTTTTTTATGCCGTTCTCTCCTCATCCCTCTCTCCTTCTCCCCATCTTCCTCATTTTGTCTTTGCTTTTGAGCAATATCACAGTAATGAAGCTATTACTTTGAGCGAATTTTAATGAGTTTTTAGCTAACATTTTAATGAGCTATACATTACCATAAAGCCCGGGATTAGGCCAAATTGAATCTGGAAAGTGCACGTAGAGGGCAGAGGAATGAGCTGGGAGGTTCATTAAGAGTTAATTGTATTGTTTGTGATGAGCTTGTGTTCCGGAGCCAAGGGTCCAGTCGGAGGCGTTAGCATGGGGCGGAAGTCATTAGCGGGTTGGCTTTCGGCAGTCTTGTTAGCCTAACGTTGGAGGTGCAGGTTTTGAAGGTGAGAGGTGTTTGGTTGCCAGTACATACACCTCCATTTGACCTTCTGTTGTTGTAAGATGAAGCTAATTACAATTTCTACATTGTAACCCTAAACTTTAGCTATTTTTACATGTGTAGTAACACATCATGTATTCCCTTTTTAAACTGTTTTGCTTATGGTCGCCACCAGTGGTGCTACAAGTAACGCGAGTTATGTAATCAGATTACTTTTTTCAAGTAACTAGTAAAGTAACACATTTTAAATTTACAACAAAAAAGTTACTTTTTTAAATAAGTAAAGCAAGTTACTTGGTTTTCTCATGTATTGACTGACAGCTCTCCTGTCCTCATGTTGAGAGAAATCATGAGTGATTATGATTATTAAGTGAACATGATTATTGTAGATCTAGACTAAATCTCACTCGCACAAAAACACATTCAGTAGTCCTCAAAATAATTAAAAGCAGTAAAACACAAACCTGCTGTAATTAAATCTTGTTACATATTGCAAATATACTTTATGTATTTAATCTCACTTTATTAACCAATGTCTTTGCTGCTGACCTTCGATTCAATTCAACTATACCAATAAGAAAAAATGACTTTAGATAAACATCACATTTGTGTTTCTTTTTTATTATTATTATTATTGCTGAAATAAGAGTTAAACTTTCTTCTCCTGCAATCCAGAGCAGCAGCGCAGCTGAAAGGTTTGTTTGAGCGGCGCCCTCTATTGGACAGGGGTGAATTTGCATTTCCTTCAGCCTGAGGCTTATTCATTTCACTTTTGGTGTGAAAGGGCCTTTACATTTGTCAAAAAATATAACTTTTTGTTTATTATACAAACTAGCAAGTTCAGCCCAGATGATAAAAAGGAAATCAAACTCAACATAACACATTACTTTCCATAAAAGGTAACTAAGTAACACTATTAGTTTTTAGTTTTTTTTGTAGGGAGTAACGCAATATTGTTACACATTACTTTTAAAAGTAACTTTCCCCAACACTGGTCACCACAATTCTTCAGAACTGACCTTTTTTTAAGTAATAGTTCACTCAAAATAGAAAAATTCCATCAAGAAATTGACACTCTTTTACATGCAAATGCAATGAAAATAAAGCTTTCAATATTTGAAAGTATGTTAACAACTATGAAAGTATAATAAAAGAAAGTCAAATGACATTAGGGTAAGTACACTCCAAAAAAAAAATCTTCCTATATATAGTATATTTGTCTTTTTTTGCAGTACTAAAATCTAAACATTCAAGATACATTTACTTGAGACACAAAATGACTTAAGATACAGTATAAAGTCTTTTTTTTTTTTTTTAAGTATCAAAATTAAGTGAGTTTAAGCTTAAAAAAAAAGAACATATATCTGCCAAATAAACTTACGTCAAAGGAAAAATAAGATCATTTTTCTAACCCCCCTGGAAGATATTTATATCTTAAGCCATTTTGCTGGAAAACAAGACAAAAACACCGAGGAAGAAAATCAGTGTTTTTCAGTGTAAACAATGGATGAACTATTATGTGGGCGTGCAATCTCTAAGATAGCAAAACTTGACACAGATACACTCTTTGTGTCCTTGATCACATTAGAAACAGGTTCATACTTGAATGGACAGTCAGAAGTGCTCCGACACAGATTCTGTGTGTGTGTGTGTGGGGGGGTGGGGGGGTGGGGGGGGGGGATAGAGGTAGCAATGTTTGTGCAGCTGTTAATGCTGCATTTAGTCCGTAGGGTGATGATGATGTTGATGAAGGCAAGAAGCGTGTGTGTGTGTGTTACGGGCTTTATTTGCAGTGTGAGGTTGAGTAGATGGGGTTTACAGGGGTCACTGGGGCTCTAGCTCATAACAGAACTAATATACCCTGCAAATAAATGGAACAGCTTTCTTACCCACTATGAACTTGACACATTTTCACATTACTCTTGCCTTTTACTCACACACACACAAATAGGCATGTATACACACAGAGCCAAGGGCAGTGCAGTAGAAAAAGAAAGTGCTATTTCTCTCTCAAAGCGACATATTTGTACTCTTTCATGCGAGAGCCACATCGAAACAGCATCAACTGTAGTGAACACTTTTGAGAGGCACTCGGATGAAATGCTATCATTGCTCGTAGCATGCTGGGAAAACACTCATCTGTCCGCTATCATTCTCTTTTTTCTCTCTCTCTCTGTCTCTTTCTCGATCAGTATGTTGATGTTATAAAGTGCAGTAGAAGTGTGATATTGCTCTAGGCCAGTTCTGCTGTAATCCCACTGTGTTCTGACCTTTGCTGGCTCTGATGCAGACACAAGCTACCAACACAAGTGCATGATGGGTAAACACAAACAGATTCGTATGCAGAAATTACAATATTATCCACTCCACAGGTCTGTGTGTATGGTCTTGCCAATTTATCTTAAACTAATTTGTTATAATTTGTGTGTGTGTATGCATATACATGTGTGTGTTATCTTTGTAACATTTATATATTATTTGTTTATTTATTATTTTAATAATTTAGGCTTTTAGAAAACATTGTTTAAGTGAGTTTATTTATATAATTTTTAAAGTTAACTATTTTTTAATGTTAAACTTGATAAATAATTTATATATATATATATATATATATATATATATATATATACATACGTGTATATGTATAAATATATATATATATATATATATATATATATACATTTCTCAAGTTTTGTATGTATTTGCAGTTCACTTCATTCATTTTAGAGTCAAAAATTGATAAGTTTCTATATTTTTGTAAGGTAATGTTTAATCAACAATATATAAACAATGAATGTTGCAGCAATAAACTAGAACTAATTATCATAAGTCATATTTGAGGTTTTTGGTCTATTGTATAATTTGCAAATTTTGTCACAAAGATTAGTTTTTTTTTTTAGTTGCCAAACGTGTAGCCAAAAAAAAAAAACGAAACAAAAAAAACAAACATAAAGGAACTCTGATATCGGGCCCTTTAATTGCCTTTGGCATTGACTATATCTGACAACTCCAAACACACTTAAGTACAAAGTAGCATCTGTCCCTTTTTTAATGATCCTCTTGGCTTCCCTCCATTGCATCATCTCCTGTTACACTTTTCCACCGCAAAACCCTTAACTTTGCTCGGAAAGTTTTGAAATCTCGCCAGAAAAACTGCAAAGTTGCCAATGCAGCCCGAAATCAGCCCCTCCGCCCCTGCCAGCCGTCCTCCAGGAGGAAGAGAAGGAATATTAAGCCTCTCCTTTAGCCTCCAGCCTGACAGACAGATGCTGCTCTCGCTAGCATGCGGGGGAGGGAGACACACAATACATAAATATTAATCAGATGGAAGATTGAGAGGCTCATCGCACCCAGAGAAGAGAGAGAGAGGAGGAGAAAGAGACATGTAAGAAAGCCGAAAGTCAAGGCTTTTGCAGGGATGAAAATGTAATTATGCGTATTGAATGTCTGCATATAGGCCCCGAGGCCCCAAGTCGTGAAGTTGAGAAGTGTAAAACTACAGTATATGCACATACACAGCACTTATATTATAACTCTTATAACTCTTATATTACAGCATTATTCAAAACACTAAGTATTAAACTTCAGCATGTAACTTTCCTTGCACCTTCTGAATGATATCGTAAATCATGCCGTTTCTTGAGCTGAGGTATTGTGTAATGGTGAGATGCTGATCTTCTGAGTTTTGCCTAGAGAGGGAATGGGTAAAAACAAAGCCTCAGACTTGCAGGGAAGAAGGGACTGTCTATATCTAGCTGGATCTAAGACACCGGATTATCATAGAGACTTGACTGGGTCAGTAAACAACAACCTAGCAACCATCCAAAACACCCTAGCAACTGCATTGCAACACATGAACAACCTCACAAAAACTCCCTAGTATACTTGTGGCATGTTCTTCTTACAATAGCACTGCTGTCATTGTCATCAGAAAATGCAAAAATCCACTGCAGTTTATCATTATTTTTTTTTATTTTTTTGCATTATGGGAAATGATTACCCCAAACCCAGGTAGTAGTTGTTGTTGTATTGTTATTTGTATTACTGTTATTATTAGTATTATTTTAATATAACTCTCTTATTTAATAATAATAATATAATATATAGAATATATATAGAATATAATTATTATTATTATTATTACTACTACTATTTTACTATAACTCTGTGGTTTAATAATAATAATAATTTTATATATATATATATATATATAATAATTATAATTTTAATGATAACAATGATAATTATAATAATACTAATAATTAATATTATTATTATGATATTATAATTATTATTATTATTATTTTACTACAACTACTATTTTACTACTAATAATAATAATTGACATAACACACACACACACATATATACATATATATATATACAAAATATGTATTTATTTAATTATATATTTCTTATTAAGGGTCTGTGCGTGCATGCGTGTGTGACTTTAATTATAATAATAATTAGTGTAATAATATTTATAAATAGGGCACATTCATATCAACTGGTGTGTGGTCAGGGTTTGAGTTTGAACAGCTTTAAACACAATCAGATTTCCAAGTCAGAGTGCTCTCTTTCATAATTGTTATTAAATCACTTTAAAGTCATTATCGAATTCATAAATCTTAACTAAGACGAGAGCATTGTTCTCTATTAACCCATGATCGGTAAGACAAATCCATCCTTCTGTCTCTCACAGGTCAGTGCCAGAGGATAATTACCTGCCTTATTTATTAATAAAGCGGTGTTGATGAATGTGACCATGTGTACAGGTGTGTTTATTAATTCGTTGCAGTTCTTCTTTGCTGATAATCAGGTGACCTCTTGTGTGTTTTTGCGGTGGAGTTTATTGCTACATTAGTCATGGCCAGAGGCGTAGTTGGCGTGATGAAAGGGTGAGCGTGGTTGATTAGTTGGCAGAGATTTACCCGCCCACCCACCGCTCCGTATGTGCGTTCGTTCTTCTGACATAGAGCTGGAGGGCACAATATCTCTTCCCTCTCTCTGTTTGTTCTCCTTTCTCGATAGGGAACCCCATTAAGTCCAATTAAGTTTTCCTTGTAGTCACCCCATCAAATGAAACTCGCACACACCTTCCTGCAGACTGATGGCTTCACACACGGCGTGATTTACTGCGTCTGTCGTTCATGTGACCTTAAGTTAGGCCGCGTGGACATCGCTTTTAAACAGTTGTTTCTCTGTTGGACGTGATCTAACATTTGAACACTGCTGGAGTGTGTTAGCATTTTAAGGGCTTAATTGAATGGCATCTGTTTCAGCAACAAAAGCACATTTATTTGTGCCTCGGGGATTGCAAGCATGACTGCATTTGAAAACGGTTAAAGAATGAGCTAATCTGTTTCTCTCTCTCGATCTCTCTTTCAGTGTTACGTGATGATTTCAGGCAGAACCCTACGGACGTGGTGGTGGCCGCTGGAGAGCCGGCCATCTTGGAGTGTGTTCCCCCTCGCGGCCACCCGGAGCCCACCATCTACTGGAAGAAAGACAAAGTCAGAATCGACGAGAAGGACGACAGGATCAAGGTGAGAACTGGAGACATGAACGGAACTAATCATATGTAAACACTCATGAAATAAGTATTTATTTATTTTAGGGCTGTCAAATGATTAATCGTGATTAATCACATCCAAAATAAAAGTTTTTGTTTACATAATATATGTGGGTGCAATGTGTAGAATTATTTTATATATATAAATACACACACATGCTTGTATATATTTAAGAAATATTTTCATGTATATACTGTATATAGATTTATATATAATTTATATTATATATAAATATAAATATTTTATATATAAATAAAAAAAAATTCTTAAATATACATGCATGTGTGTGTATTTATATATATACAAAATAATTATACACAGTGCACCCACATATATTATGTAAACACAAACTTTTATTTTGGATGTGATTAATCGTGATTAATCATTTGACAGCCCTAATTTATTTACATTTATTGTCACATTTATACTTATTTATATGGATTTCATTTCGTTTCGCTTTGGGTTTTTTTTCCGCTTTGTTTTTTTGTTTGTTTGTTTGTTTTGTTTCACTTTGTTTTTTGTTTGTTTGTTTGTTTGTTTGTCTTGTTTCACTTTGGTTTTTGTTTGTTTTGTTTTGTTTGTTTGTCTTGTTTCACTTTGGTTTTTGTTTGTTTTGTTTTGTTTTGTTTTGTTTGTTTGTTTTTGTTTCATTTTGTTTTGTTTCGTTTTAGTTTGTTTTGCAAAGCCATTGTAAGTCGGAAGGAAAATCTAAAACAAAATCCTTTGAAAACATGTTTTTGACACTGAATAAACCATTAAAAAAAATGTATTCCATGCCGGAAACAAGATTCCATAGTTAACTGTATTAGTTAAAATGATATAACAATCAACAATCCATCTACAGCATTTATTAATCTGAGTTAATATTAATCTCAACATTGCCTAACACATTGTTAAAATCAAACATTTGTATCAGTTAATTTTAGTGAACTGTGAACTAACATGAACATATTTATTAACTAACAGTAGCAAAGGTTAATGCATGTACAAAATATATTGCTTGTTTACTTAAGTTAATGCATTAATAAATGTTAACAAACCTTATTGTAAAGTGTTACCATTTTTTGCAACCAAGAAAGCCATATTTGTGGAATAGTGGTTAATGATCTGGCCTTGAATCTAGACGATCACATGTTCAAAACCAGCAAAAGGTGAATCATAACCCACATCTATTTTGCCCTCGAGCAAAGCACTTAACTTAAGATAGATCCACGAAGAGTGTGTCGCAGTAACTCACCGCGTGAGGTGTTGCAGAGACCGTGACGTTCCAGTGCTCTCTTTCAGATCCGTGGAGGGAAGCTGATGATCTCCAACACGAGGAAGAGCGACGCTGGGATGTACATCTGCGTGGGCACCAACATGGTCGGTGAGAGAGACAGTGAGACGGCCCAGGTCACTGTGTTCGGTACGTGCCAATTCTGATCTCTGACGTTTCAAACCACAAAGAAAAGTCTTAAAAACATCACAAAATGTTGAAATCATGCACGTTTTTAACATCTCAGCTCATAGTTAATGCTTTTGTAAACAAGCAAGTTTGAACGAGTCCATCATGAGAGAATGTGTCATGTTTAACTATGCTTGAGTCATCACGTTAGTCATAAAACATGCCGGGACACAAAAAAAAGCGTATCATGCTCTTACACAATAACACAAATCTCCGTGAGAGCTTCTGTTTCGGTGACTCAATGCTGAGTCACAGCGAGCCAATGAGGTCTCAGCGTCCCTCATGTCCTTTTTTTCCATTCGGCATGTCTTTCAGAGAGACCCACGTTCCTACGACGGCCCATTAACCAGGTGGTTCTAGAGGAAGAGGCGGTGGAGTTTCGCTGTCAGGTGCAGGGAGACCCACAACCATCCGTCCGCTGGAAAAAAGACGAAATTGACGTCCCCCGCGGGAGGTGAGACGTCTGGCGATCTAAAGCATTATTTCAAATGTCTCCTCGTATAGCCATCTGTGATGTAGGTGTTGAGCTTCATGCCAGAGCTCATTTTCAGAAACACACAAGCTCTCTCGTGAGCCCCCCCCCCCCCCCTGCAGATAATGTAAGCCAGAGCTGCGTCGTGGGCCTCATTCCTTCGCTCCGTGCTGAGGCCCTGAGGTAAAGACAGGTGAGGCTGCAGGTGGACCGGGGCAGGTGAGGCTCTGGCACAGCTAAAGAGAACTTACTCACCCTCAGGCCTCTTCATTTCCAAACTGTGATAGTCAGATAAAGAGAGGGAGAGAGGACGAGAACACTTCTGACAATGATCATCCTTCAGGCGGTAGACACACACAAAAAAAAGATTTAGTCACGGAGCAGATACATTGTGTCAAAAGCAATAAATCTTGAATCGCATTCGTCTAAAAACGACACAAGATTAGACAGGAAGTGATCACAAGACTGAGGCTTTTCCTGTGATGGGTTAGCTGGTTACTCTTTCAAAGAAACTGCTATGGTGTGTTTTTTTTTTTTGATGATTTAATTAAAATCTGATTTATTATTGTATACTACCATTCAAAAAGTCGTTCATGCTTCTTCTACATGGCCACACAAACACAGTGTCACCATTGTAATACAGTGTCCAAACCCCAGAGTAAAAAACCAAGTGAATTATTTGATGATATAATCTGAAAAGTCAAGTATTACAATAAATATTCACGACTGCATCAGCGCTTGAGACTGCTCTGAACAGGTGTGTGTCCTCAGCCGGCAGATAAGGCTGTGTGTTTTGAGTGCTATCATGCCTTGTTTGTTTGTCTGTGTCTGTGATATGCTACAGGTCAGCGGGCCGCATGCTCTCAACAACGAGCAATGCTGGAGAATGTTGGAAAAGTACACAGAGACGCGAATCATGTCAGAATATGTGCTATAAAAATGGGCTCTAAAACCAGTGTGGTTGAATTTGTATCCGTTTATTGTTAGTTCATTGACGTCATTTATCCCGATTATATTCTGTCCTGTAGTGTCCAAATGCTACATGTAATAAACTCATAAAGATTAAGATATAATTACTTTACCATGTTCCCTCCATCAGATCGCAAATGCCATTCCGTGCATTTCCGTGAAGACTTTTCTCGGTTTATTAGTTTTGTAAGAAACAATTAGATCAATCTACATTATTCAGCTGTCAGTTAAAACACACATGGTAATTAATTCGGGCGAGTGGCGACAACCTGCATATCTGCCAGGTAATAATTCAACACGCTTCTTCTCTTTTCTTTCCGGGAAGCATATCCAGAAATTAATTAGGTTTCAAGAAAGAAACAATGGCAATCTAATAATTAAATAAGTCGCAGTCGCGCCGCGCGTAATTACCACAAGACCCAGACTCGACAAAACACGTGTCTCGCGGTCTTATTTTATTTCCTGTCTCTGAAACGGCAGATTATTTTAATTTTGACATTCTCGGCTGTCACCCGTTGTGCAGAGTCACTTGTATTTTCCTCGTCGTCTCGCTCTCATGATTATGTAGATGTCTGACTCCAAAGAGCTGGCGTATGTGGTAGATAACGGGTTAGCAACCAGTTGACCTTAAGGTTATACACTCACACAGACACACACATGTGCGACACGTTATAACTCAACTTTTTCATAAGGCATCGGCTTCAACTGAACAGTTGATGGACCCCATTGACTTCCATATATAATTTTTCCTACTCAATGGGGTTTGGTTCCCGACATTCTTCAAAACTTCTTCTTTTTGTGGTCCGGACACCTTTTTCTTGTCGATATTGAATTCTCTTGCAGGATTTCGCAAGCTTCTGCTGCTGTCAGGATGCCTGAGCTGTTCATATAGAGATGAGATATGAACTCATTAGCTTGTCAAAGTAACACCAGGCCATTTGGCGCAGACCTTCACACAAACTCTGAGCTCCAAGTACGAATTAACAAGGAAAAGACACTCTAAAGCTGTGTCTGCAAATGTTTACACCCCGAATGTGTCAGCAGCGCATGCCGCGTGTTATGTGTGTGTGTTGTTTAGAGACCAATGGAGTGTAGTGTATCCTCAGCATTGCCTTGCTTCATGTGTAATTGCATTCCTCTCTTAATAGAGAGCAGATCCAGCTCAAAGTGGAAGCACATACAGAGCGCTACTGTTTTCTGTGTGTGTGTGTGTGTGTGTTTTTACCAGGCTCGTTTCATGCAATATTTAGTCTTAGAGGTTGAAAATCTGATTAGCATCTGTTTATGTTGTTTCTTTAATCTCCGTCTCTCACTCTCTCTTTCTGTATTCAATCATGTCAGACTTTGCCTCCGGCTCTGTCAGAAAGACGCTTGATACATCGGAGTGTTTAGCTTCTGTGCAGTGTCATTCTTCTTCCGTTTTCAGTCAAACAGTATCAGCTTTATTCTCCAAAACCTGACTTAGTATATGTATTTTCATCAGAAGTTTTGGATCGGTAAGATTTTTTTTTGTTTTTAAAAGAAGTCTCTTCTGCTCACCAAGGCTGCATGTATTTGATTAAAAATAGAAAAAATATATATTGTGAAATATTATTACAATTTAAAACAGCTGTTTTCTATGTGAATATATAGTAAAGTGTAATTTATTCATGTGATGTCAAAGCTGAATTTTCAGCATCATTGCTTCAGTCTTCAGTGTCACATGATCCTTCAAATCATTCTAATATGATGATTTGCTGCTCAAGAAACATTTCTCATTATTATCAATGTTGAAAACAGTTATTTACAGGATTCTTTGATGAATAGAAAGTTCAAAAGAACAGCATTTATTTGAAATCGAAAGATTTTGTGACATTAAACACTACCGTTCAAAAGTTTGGGCTCAGTATGAATTATTTATTTATCTTTTGGGGGGAAGAAATCAATACTTTTATTCATCAAGGATGAATTAAATTGATCAAAAGTTACAGTAGAGACATTTATAATGTTACAAAAGATTCTATTTCAAATAAATGCTGTTCTTTTGAACTTTCTATTCATCAAAGGATCCTGAAATTTTTTTACACAACTGTTTTCAACATTGATAATAATAATGAATGTGTTTTGAGCATCAAATATTAGAAATATAATCAAATATAATATCATATTAGAATGATTTCTGAATTCTGATTCTCTGATTTGAAAATTCAGCTTTGATCACAGGAATACATTAAATTTTCAAATATAATAAAATAGAAAACAGTTATTTTAAATTTTCATAATATTTAAAGGGGTCATATAATGCCATTTTTGTACAAGCTAATATGATTCTTTAGGGTCTAAATTAAAAGTTTGTAATATACTTTAATTAAAAATTCTCATTAGTATTGTAAGAAAACACTTATTTTACCTGGTCAAAAACAGCTCTGTTTTCAGCACGCCGTTTCAGTGCATATGACTTTAAATGATCATGAGCTTTGCTGACTCCGCCTCTCTGTTCTGTGCGTACACGTTTGTAACACAATACCAAAACGTGTTGTTCATTATAAACGTGGGATTATGAATTATATGGAGAACGTCGTACATAGAAAACATGCAGTAATGTACCCTGAGTGTAAACCTTAGACTCATTCATCGTGAAGCGATTTGCAAAGATATAAATATTAATATAAAGTTTAATAAAACGTTACACTCACTTCAGTTGTTCTAGAGGTTCAGCAGGAACACGAATATCTGGTACCGATTCTTTATTCATGAGCAGCTTCTTAGCAAAACCAGCTTTATACTGACCCTCGTTTATAAAGCAGTCTGGTGAGAAATGATTCGCGCAAACATGAGAGCATTGACGTTGGTCGTGGGGAATATTCCCTTCGAAAACAAACTCAGCCACTGCGTCTTCAGCGGTTCGGATTTAGGAACATTAAAATGACTGCTGTGTTCGTTATTACACCCAAGAACAGATCACCACAATCGCTTAGACACCATTCTGCTCATAGACAGTGCTCCAGCATATCAACAATGACCGCGCCGGTCCGCTATGATTGACAGCTCTCACGAGCGAGGGCGGGTCTGTGTTGAAACGCGCCTATCAATCAACAATCGCGGGAGGGGCGTCCGACCGTGTGACGTCACACGGTCGAACGGCTCGATTTGAGGCAGGGGAAAACATATAAGGAGATTAAAACAAAACCACTGGATGGATTTTTATCATTATATGATGGTTGTGTACAGGCACTGCCAACACACATTTCAGTACAATCAACTTAAAAAAGTGCATGTACCATTATATGACCCCTTTAACAATATTACTGGGTGTTGTTGTTGTTGTTATTGTTGTTGTATTTTTAATCAAATAAATGCAGCCTTGGTGAGCAGAAGAGACTTATTTTAAAAACATTAAAAATCTTACCGATCCAAAACTTTTGACTGGTAGTGTATATATAATTGCAAAATTTCATGCAAATACATATAAGAAAAAGATTGCAAATAGGCTACATTTTCAATTTACTTTATATGCATTTCTTTTGTTTTTGAGGTGAAATGTTCACGTATCTTTTCATATATAATATAAAGCAGCACACATTCTGTGAATCGATTGTGTATAAACAACATCCTGTTATTAAGAATAACCCTGGTCGTATTGGTCCTCGTGTCAGCGATCCCGCCCCCCCGTGCCACATGGCATGCTCTCTGAGCCATGCGTCCCGTGGAAGGGATCTGGAGTGACAGACAGCAGACAGAGTGTTGTCTAGCTGTCAGACGAGAAGCTCCATGGCACAGCGCCCTCTCAGACTGGCTCACGGACACGTGTGCACACTCCAGAAATCCCAATTATAGCAACATACTACAAAGAAGACCAACCTGCGAGGCCTGTCAACTTCTCGGCCGCACTTTCACCTCACACACACACTCGCACACAGCTCATCACCTTTGGCTGTCAGTTTCCAGGACACAGTGCTCCTGAAGTACCTAGGAGCTGCCAGAGAGGTGCAGATCAATACGGGCTGGATTCTACATCTCAAATCCCACTTTTTACAGTCTGACCTGGAATTGGCCTGTTTCTCTGATTAGCTCCCAGATACACCCACTTCTCTCACACACACACATATCGGACGTCTCATAAATATTGGATGCATCTGCGGTTCCAGTTGAAAGCCTCCTCCTTCTCTGTAGAGTGTGTCATTGTTGAATAATTGATCTTTTGCTGTCAGCAATAAAAAAAAAATGCAGTGTTTCTATACAGTTCTTTCTGAATATACTAGATTTTTTTGTTATCTGGTATTCTAAATAGCATCTGCTATGATGCATTTTTTCATTTTAATGGACACAACTGTCGTGGTTTTATATTCGTTTCATATTTCAGCAGCACTGACCGTTGATCAAATGTGAGCTGGTGATAGTTTCTTATTCCATGAGATCATTTTGGTATTTCCTCCTATGCATTATAATATACGCTGCCATTTTCAGCAGCATTACCCCAGTCTTCAGTGTCACACGATCCTTCAAAAATCATTCTAATATTGTAGCTCAAGAAACATTTCTTCTTAGCAATGTTGAAAACTTTTTTTTTCAATATTCAAAAGAAAAGCATAGTTTTTTTTAAATAATATAAATGTTTTTAATAATACACAGTATATATCTAAATTTAATGCATCCTTGCCTAATCAAATTTTATTTAAATTTAATAAAAAATGAAAAAAAAAAAACTTTCTGAGCCCAATCTTTTTAATGTTAATATATACTATAGTACATTTTACGTATAGACAATGCTATCTCACGACCAATTCGTACGAGTGAGTAAAAGGTGGCTAATTCGTACGGCCTCACTCGTACGAATTCATATGATTTGTCTAACCCCAGTGACGGGTAGGTTTAGGGGCGGGGTCAGGGGTAGGTCATTCGTACGAATTCATACGAATTGTGCAACTCGTAAAATATTTACGATTTAGAGTGAGGTCGTATGCATTCGTAGGAATTAGCCACCTCGTAAAATTCGTGCGAACTGCCCTGAGATCGGTTTGATATAGACAGAAGTCGTGTCTAATTGCTATACTCACTTTCTGTTTGTGTGTTTCAGGTATGATATTAAATATGATAAAGATGACAACGTGCTGAGGATAAAGAAGGCAGCAGCGAGTGATGAAGGAACGTTCACCTGTGTAGCGGATAACCGAGTGGGCAAAACGGAGGCGACCGCCACCCTCACGGTCCGAGGTCAGTTGAGTATCCAAGTCTACCACAGAAGTGAAATCACACCGCTTGCAACTTTAGAGCCTGACAGGGTGGTTGGTTGCCTTCAAAAATTAGCATTTCATCAAATTGTTTCAAAGCAACTCATGCGATCAGCTTGCTCGAATGCTTTTGATTGCATCATTGATTACTAATTACTGTTTTTGATTACTTGATTATAATTATTGATTGCTGAATTCCTAAATGTTGCCCCATGCTTAAGGTGATTAAATCAATTAATAACATAACATAACATAACATAGTGATTTATACATAGAGTATTTAAAAATATATAGATATATTAAATTAGTGCATCTCAGAAGCCCAACAATGTGTTTGTGCTGACCTGGGTTATTTGACTCTATCATAAGGTTTCACTTTACTGGAAATCAATAGCGGTATAATGTATGTTGGTGCAGTCTCTGTCTAAAAGAGTGAGATAACCCCCTGACGGGTCTCAAATGAACTCCTGAAGTGTAATTTAGGTGGGGAGCGAGCTTGCCCTGAGCGACAATGCTTTTTATTATTTACACTCCCTAGAATGGTGGCCACCAATAACCCTCCCCCTGCACACACATAAACACACACTATCTCCTCAGTTCCACTGTGGCACTCCGGCCCATACCAGCGAAACCATTTCACAGTTTACTGGTGCAGACCGACCTCGGAAAGCTCAGCTTGGGTGAGCAGGGTTAATAAAACAATTTTTTTTTTTCGCCATAATCTCCCTCTTTCCCCTTCCACCTCTTCTCCGTCTCCCTTCTCTTCTCACCACATTAAATCAAACTGCTTAGATGCTCTGTGGAGGGCTTTAAAACCTCACATAGGGGGGTTTTTGGTGGCCTTCATGAGGGGGCTGAAGCTGCCAATGGAGACAGCCGTCAATTTTCAGCCCTTTTGAAAGCAGGATTTACAAGCGAACACAGTTCAGCCATGAAGGGATGTGTGAGGATGCAGAGTGGAGGGGTTTTACACAGGCTCCCTTTCAAGAGTGAGAGACTGAGGAGGGAAGGAAGGAGAGGACAGCACTCTGAGCATGATTGCTCCCTCTTAATGTCAATATGGCACAGGCTCCACTACTGCATTAAATATGAACTGCTTTATTGTCAGCTATTTTCTCTTGGCCATTCCATCAATATTGTCCACATTCTGTCTTGCCGGTTCAGCTTCCTCACTGAGAGCTCTGTATATAGACCTCATTATTGCAGGTAAAGCAGATCTCATAGGCTGAATTTTATCCCGGACGAGCCCCCATTTTTAATGACTTCATATGAAAATAGATACCTGTCAGTTGGGGAGGAGAGAGAAGACTGCTGATTTTGCTTTTCTTAGCTCTCCACATGCTCACACAATAAAAATAAACATTATATTATTTTGCCAGCAGGTGGCGCTGCTCTGGATTAACATTTTTGTAGACTTTTTTTTTGAAGATTTCAGTCCACATCGAAGTTATAAAATAAAATACATTGCATTCCTCCTCTCCTCCTCTCCTCCTCGCATCTCTGCTGTGGAATCTGTGTCCACTGACCAACACAGTGCTATAATGATGTGCCCAAAAAAACACATTGCCATTGTTCATTCTGAATTTAATTTATTTTGTTCTTAATTCTTTTCACTTTCTTCTTTGTTCGTCCTTTCTGTTTGTGTCTATCTTTTGTTCATTTTTTTGTTGTTTTCACTCCACCATTGTTGTGTCTTCAGCTCGCCCTGTCGGTAAGTACCCATCCCAGTCACTCCTTCATTCTGCATGTGTTCCCTCTGCCTTCTGTGCTTCTTCCTCCCTTCCTGCTACACACACACACACATACTATGTGGTGGCTCAACTGTTCAACTGTAGACATTCAGTATTTCCCTTTCCTATCCTGATAAACTTAATAGCTCTTACCTAAGGTAACAAAGTAGAGTTCTGTCCTGTACTAACCTGTGGCTGTACTAACTACCTTTATTTTAGGACTAAAAAAGCTTACTAGATGAGTGTGATGGGTGCGTGATATTTTCTTTTTTCTTCTTAAAACTTGTGACTTCTGCTTAATGGATATAATTCAGCAGCAAACACACACAGCCATCTGGGCTTATATTTGGCTGAGTTGAAATACCTTGAAACTCTGTGTTCCAGTGGGTCTTCGATTAGTCATGACAGTGTCTGTTTATTTTACTGTCTGTGTGTGCATTTTGGAGAGAGTGTGCATGCTTGTTTCCTGTTGTTCTCATGTGTGTTGACTTACAGCTCTCAGAAGTGTGTTTAGTCGTGAACTTTCTCCAGTATGGAGCAGATGTGCTCTGTCATGAATTAAATATAGGAACTGATTAGCTATTCTACTCTTACAGGGCTGCATTCTCCCTGCAGACCCGTCCCAATGAAAAGAGCCCAGAGTGTGTATTATTCACACAACACACATGCATTAAATAATAATATAGCAGAGATGCAATCAAATGCAATCACAGTTTATTTATGACTAGCTTTGTTCTACTCTTTAGAACCCTCTAGGGAACAAACAGACTTGGGATGTGTCTGTGTGTGAGTGTTTTCCTCCCCTCTTGGCCAAAAAGGACTTTAACACTCAACTGCACAATGAAGTTGAGCGTCCAAGTCATTAAACAATCACTTTGAGTGAGTGGCATCGGTGAATGCCCATCTTTTATGCCCACTCCCTCCAATGCAAAAAAAAAAAAAAAAGCTCTGGAGTAGAATGAAACCGGGCCAATCTGTGATTTAAAGCTTTTGTGTGATGCCCAAACTCACAGAAGTGCCCGCGCCACCGTGCGCCCAGATTGGGAATCCTGTAAATCTGCCACCATCTGTAACTTGCCTGAATGTGTCAGCCTTAGTCAAGTACAGCCTCACAAAAGAGGGATCAGCCACATAAATCACAAACACTTGCAGACTTCTCTTGTCCACAGTTGCCAGCTGCACAGGCAGTAGAGGGGCTCATTTAGGGATCAGAATGAAGGGAGTGTTTTTCCACGATCAGACCTTTTCTTTTTGTAGATGGGCGTACCGTGAGTAATGGTTCCCCTGCTAAACGAACTCAACTGTTTGGAGTCCTGCGTCTAGATTTATTGTTGTGGCTACAAGTATAAAACAAATACACTGTCGAAATGTTCAAATTATGTGATAGTTGTTGTTTTTTGTCCAAATTCATGACTTATTTGAATCTCATGACCGTAAAGTATCAACTTTTAACAGTAGTAAGTTCTGTTTTCTTTTGCTTGGTTAAAAATGATTGATTGTAGGGTCACAGTCCAGAGTTTCTAGCTGAAGAAAATCATTTTTTATTTGGGTCAGCTAAAGCATTTATTCCTCAAAATAAAAACCTTTGCTTCTTGAAACTCCCTAACTGTATGTTCTCCAGTGAGTGGTACCGCTCTGCAAAAGCATTTTATCTTCTCACAAACTCCAGCTGCCATTCTCTGCCTTTGAAGACTCTGACAAACCTTGTTTAGATGGTTGGTGCCCTAACCTTCTCATTAAGGAAAAAGTAGCATTGACTCCAAGTCAAGGGGAAACTTTGGAACCCTGTTCCTGAATTCTGATGCTATTTTAAGGTCAGGCTAGACAGGGAAAGCAGGGAAGATGGCACTTTTAATTGGTTTATTTGAATATGCTCTGCAGGAATGTTGGCTGAGTTTCTGTGCCGGGTGAGTTGAGAGGTTAAAAAATACTTTGCTAAGTGTGACGCATTAGGCGTGAGGAAATTCTCGTTCTGTGAGAACTTGACCCAAGTTGGCTCTTAGAATAGAGAACGATGTCCATTAAAAAGCCAACAGCCAATTTGATGTTTTCCAAGCTTGTCCAGCTTGTGAGCTCTGCTTGTCTTCGACACAGGAATAGAACCTGCGTTGTGTTCTTAGAGTAAATAGAGTCGAGCATTTAAAGCCACTTACAAAAGAAGTGTCCACGCAGGTTCACGGTGTGGCGTCCTCACATAGCTTCTCCTCTCCGTGTGTCCTGACCGGAATGACCCACCCTTCCCTCTGGTGTTGTGACCGCAGCACTGCCGTGCCTGAAAGCTGCCCGTCATTCATTCAGTACGGCCATCTGCGGGCTCGCCTGGATGAATGGCTTCCTGTGGTTGCTGTTGCTGTCCTTTCTGTTTGTGGTCAAAGCAAACAGATAAACCAAGAGGGCCGAATGCTGTCGGAAACGGGCTGATGCATGGAAGCTCTGTCTCAGTGACCCCGGCAGTCAATGCCTGTGGATGCTTGACGTTTCCCACTGACTGACAATGATCAGCGTGTGTGTGTGTTGTGTGCATTTGTGTGTCTGAGGGTATGGTGTAATGTTCATGTCTTTGGTTCTTGACTCAGCTGCACCACAGTTCGTGATCAGGCCGCGGGATCAGATTGTGGCGCAGGGACGGACTGCCAGTTTCCCATGTGAGACGAAAGGGAACCCACAGCCGGCGGTCTTCTGGCAGAAAGAAGGAAGTCAGGTAAGAGCACATTTTTCTCTCTTTAACCTACTCTTATTTTTTTGTTGAAGCTTTGGGCTAGTGGTTACCATACGTGCTCCAGGGAGACTGACACTAATAGACAACAAAATGGGTCAAACTCATATTGAAGAAGAGATATAAATCATATCCAGGAGTGGGCCACCAAGCAACCATCCAAAAGACCTTAGTAACCGCATAGAACATGCTATAGCATGGGTAAGCTAGTTGAAAGTATACTACTTAAAAGTCTATTTAAATTGGAAATATAGGAAGATTTGAGCCTTACTCCTAATGTTAAATGCAGTATAACACTTTCTATTGCACTTTCTGTCCTACTATTCCTCTCTTAAGTAAGATATGAAGGTATTTGTTAAAAGGCGAAATTAAAGCAGTTATTGAGTCATTAGCGCTGAGAGAAGCCTCTCAGTCACACTTGAGGATAATGGACCCAACATCTATCATGTGTGAGAGGCTAATTAAAAAAAGACCAAAAGAAAGAAAGAAAAAAAAAACATCATTTGGAGCATAATTTGGAGCATTAAAGTCATTAGGTGTAATTGAATCCGGCTAATGCCTTTCGGTTTCTGTCGGTCAGCTATGAGGACTCTGAAAATCAAAAGAGAGTGAGAGAGAGAAAATGAGAGGAAGAGTGGAGAGATCTCAAGGATATAAAACCTGAGGTAAATGTGAGGGCTCTGTCAATGACGGCCATTAATGAACCCAGCTTGTTATCTGGCGTAATTAGCAAACGGGCTAAACCGGCCGCTGGTGGTGAATTAGCTTTGAATCACCTGGCCGCCTCCCTTTGCAACAGATTTTATTTCAAACACGACAGCCATGTCAGACAGAGTGAGTAAACAACGCAGCCCAAAGCAATTACTGCAGTCATTTGGACACAATGGATACTCACAGTGAGCTATATACACAGTCAGGGTTAGCACAATCGCTAGCAAGAGCTCTTTCTCCGGTGAGCCACTGTTCCGTAATTTTGAATATTTAAAGTCACGCCGCCATAATTCCTTTCGGAAATTGGTCGTTTTAATGGTTGACAATACTGATAATTGACCATCTCTAATGCAAAAATGTTTCCCCTGGTGTGTTTCTATTCAAATAATGGTGGGTTTGAGGTAGAGCATTTTCTCCCCGGAAATGCTATTCACACTTTGTTTCTTGTTGTCTTTGTTTGTGTAGAATCTTTTGTTTCCAAATCAACCGCAGCAGCCCAACAGTCGCTTCTCGGTGTCGCCCAGTGGAGATCTGACCATCACGGCAGTCCAGCGGGCAGACGCGGGGTACTATATCTGCCAGGCCCTGACGGTGGCGGGCAGCATCCTGGCCAAGGCACAGCTTGAGGTCACAGACGGTAAGCAATGGGGTGAATTGGACCATAACAGGGCTTTGGGAATGGATTGGACTTCAGAACTTTTTTGACTTAATATTTATTTTTATGAAGCAATTCAGTTCCTTCTAAAAGATCCTCCAGCAGGAGGCACTAACTAAAGCGACTGTCAAACCTATTTAGTAACAACAAACCTACCAAGCCCACCACTTTTTTTTTTTTTTTTTTGCTAACAATTTTCTCTCTTTTTTTTTTACAGTTCAGTAATTTTCTAAACGGTCCTGATTAAATATACAATTAATTTAGATAATTATTATAATTAAATAGTTTTTTTATTTTTTTGTAATATAAATTAAGCCTATGTTATAATTAGTTCGCTCTCTACCATTCACTGTCGCTCTCTTTTCACCACTCTTTCATTTTCCCTCATTCATATGTCAGCCTACACATTTCGCACCTTGACACAAACGAAGGCATCAATATTTCCATACAAAAGTGCTGGCAGAAAGATAAATGTCATATAAAAACCACCTCTGTTGCCTCTGGATCCACATTAAGAGCTGAATTGGAATGTGGCCTTGAGCTCTCCCCGCTCTGCATTTATTCTGCCTCGCTATGTGAAATGAATAGCAAGCCTGACGACCCTGAATTCTGCGCGCGTTTGAATATTACAGGAGCACGTCTTTGTGAACTTCTCTTGACAGGAGGAAAACTTCATTTCAGCTCGAGAAGGGAGTGAAAATAGCCGTCAGATACTGCAGATACTGATGATGGAAAAATTGCTTTGGCAACAAAGCGTGTTTTGGGTTGTGTAAGAAGTTTTTTCTCAAAAGGAAAAAAGTTGCAAAAAGTCAGTTTGTATGAACCTTTCAACTACATCTTTAGTCTAAGAGTAGAATGTAATTCTTTTAAAAGGTGACAGCTGTTATGGTTGACAGCAAAGCATATAAATTAACCGATCTTGTCTAAAAAAAAAAAAAAAACGCATATGACCTAGACTGCCGTAAACAGCACTTACTCAGAATGTAAGTGTGTGTGAGATGTTGTGCAGGATGACAGAGAAGAGGGATGACAGGAACGAAAGAGGAAGAGGGTCACGGCCACACCTGCGCCGGAGGAAGAGTGTGATTTAGTGGCTGTTGAGGTGGCAAAGAGAGCTGGACAAGTTCAAGGAGAGATTTGATGAAAAATGGCTGCTGCCAGACGGCACCAAGGCCTTCACTTCGCTGTCTGAAACTGTCCCGTCAAATGAACAGAATTCCATCATGTTGCTCCAACACATCAAATTGTATGCTTTGTCTTAATACACTCACACACAAACCACACTGCCTAGTAGACACAGCGAATATTTTATTTTTATTTTGCAGTTCTTTAGAAGATTGTCATGAACATAAGATCTAGTCAAGTTCAAATGCAACAGTGCAACACTAAAGACTCCGAGGATGCAGCTTTAATCCAAATACAGCCATTATGCTTCATCAGTCTCTATCTGTCCGCACATGCATCTCTGGGGTTTATGCTGGCCTGATGGATGCACCTGCAAAGCACTCTGGGGTTTAACCTCCGTGCGGGGTAATCCACATTGATGAATTAGGATGGCAACTCTTCATCCCTGAGCCCAAATGAGGCATTCCGATGAAGATTTGGACAATATAAATACCATCCTTTATTCAGAGCGAGACGAATTGTAACGCCACAGAGAATGGAAGAAGACTGCATTTAAAGCTGTATTTAAGGGTTAGAGGTGCAGTCTGTAATTAGCGCCCACCGGCTTTTTCCTCATTATTTCACACCTGCTAATAAATGTGTCCTCAGCGGGGCAAGGGACAGCACACGGCTGTGATTATTATGTTATTATTAGTTAGATAAATAAATGGTTGGTGCCTCTCAATGGGGCATTTGCTGCCCATTTGTACATCACAACACACCAATAGTCAGATTTATTATAATTTTAATATATATATATATATATATATATATATATATATATATATATGATTTACTTTTTATTACATTTTATTTATTACTATTTTATTTTATTTTAATATAGTAGTATGTACATTATCATTATTTTAACATTATTTAATGTTGATTTCTCCTGCCAATAACAATGCAGTGTTTTTACAAAAAAAGAAAATTACAGTAATGATTCAGTTTTCAGAATTCCACAGATTTTCACCCTATTGTAGTCAGTAAAAAAGGTGTACACAATGAGATGAAAATGGATGGAAAGGTTATGAACAGCCGAACATGATTAACCCATCATTATAAACCTATAAAAACACAAAAGTATTAAATAACCTCTGTGCTCTAGGATGGTGGCTTCATGTTTTGAGAAGCAGTTTAGACTCATAAACTTCTTCGGGGGACGTTCTCTTAGCCAGCATAACCACACTCGCTCTGATAGTCGGATGTATAGTAATACATGAAATTTTACTCAGAGTCTGGTTCCTAAATGAAGGATCCCAGGCACTAAATGGAAGCTACAAAACCACGTCACTGCCACATCAGTGAGCTAGAAACCAAGACTCAGCGTTTCCCCCAGTTTTTCCCAGAATGCTTGGGGGGTAGACGCTGCCCTGTGGTGCAACCACAAAATGTGCATATAACCCTGCTACGTCCAGGAATAAGGCAATCATGGCTTCATCCTGCTTCCTGTGCCACACGAGCATGGCCACAATGTTAATGTTTCCATACACTTTTAATGACAAACACGTTCTCGCTGTCCTGTGCTAAAGCAATAGATGATGTAATAAGGGCTGTTGTCATAATCTGTGGAGAATATATTATTGTAGATGGACAAGCATGCCAATTGCTACCAATCTCCAATGTTATAATCTCAGTAGTAAAAGTAGAAACCACCTCAAAGCCATGGCCTATAGTTATTAGCACAATGTGCTCCAGACTTGTTGAGTCATTGCACTCGCACAGGAAATGTTTCAGATCTGGACTGTGTTGTGGTCCGGACACATTCTCACTCTCTCTTCCTAATTATTTCCTGTCTCCTCTCTTCTGTCTCTTTCCACATCCCAATGTTTGTGCTATCTATCCATCCATCCATCCATCAAATTATAAGAATTGGGATGCCTCCCTTCTAAAAGAGTAGGACTTCTTCTTCTAATTCTTCTTCTTTCCTCCCTCTTTCTCTCTCGTTTAGTGTTGACCGATCGTCCTCCCCCCATCATCCGGCAGGGTCCAGCTAACCAGACTCTGGGTGTAGACAGTGTGGCCCTTCTGAGGTGCCATGCATCTGGAGAACCGGTTCCAACCGTCAGCTGGCTGAAGGACGGGGTCAGTCTGCTGGGGAAAGACCCTCGTATGTCCCTGCAGGACCTCGGCAGCCTACAGATCAAGGGTTTGCGGGTGAGTCTAAACACTTTTGTTTGTTTGGTTTGTTTTTCCTTTGTAATGAATGTATAAATTAGGGATGCAACCATATGGAAAATTTGAAATAGATAGATAGATGGATAGATAGTTGTCCTGATGTGTATCTGTCATTGTGTATTTCCAAGACCATGTGTGTGTGATTGTGTGACTACCAGCTGTCAGAAACATCTCCATCTAAGTGTGATGTATAAGCTTAGCGAAATTCAATCAGATATCGGTAAGACATAACAGAGACGGGCTGAGGGAATCATATTGCATTACGGGGATGAATGGGAAATATTGATTTTGGTAAATTGTTTGATACTATCACTTAGGGATACGACAGCTCTCCCAAGAATCATTTACGGAAGCCTGGACGGGCTCCAGCTGCACACGCATTTGCACATGCACGCACAAACAAACACACTTTTAGGGCCATATTGAATTCAAAGTCCCCAAGCCCTCCCCGTCAGCTCGGGATGGAATAGCCATTATGCCTGACAGTGCTGCCCACCTCTGACATTTTATCTAATAAATTAATAAATGGAGGCGAGGCGTCCTGATGAAAGGCAACAAACAACATGGAGATCGTCCCGGAAAGGAAAAGAGTGGGGGACATGCGCCAGCTGTCAACGGTCCAGAGGGTTTCAGCGACTACCCCTTTAAATGAATTAGTCTTCCTCTCATTGCGGTTAGTGGGTGGGTTTGTGAACTTGCCAGCAAGGATAAAAGCTGGCTGAAGGGTGCGGAAATAGAATATATCTACCATATTAATGTCAGCGCTTTAGCTGAACTGGACGTGCTCAAGGTTACCATCTCCCTGGGATCGAATTGATTAGCCGTTAAGAGAATTCACAACGCATGAAGATATAAAGATCGAGGAATGTTTTTGTTTTTATCTTTCAGCTCTCGGATTCTGGTATCTATACTTGTGTGGCAGCAAGTTCTAGTGGGGAAACATCTTGGAGTGCTTTCTTGGAAGTCAAAGGTACTTTTGGGCAACTTTGCAAACTTTTTGCTTGTTATGTCATGTATTCTTCCAGATGTTCTTAAATTTCCTGATGTTCTCTATTCAGAGTCTGGTAGTCTAGTTGTAGTTAAAGACCGGGATGAGAACGAGCTCCCAGGTCCTCCTTCCAAACCTCAGGTCACCGACGTCACTAAAAACAGCGTGTCATTGTCCTGGCAGCCTGGCCTTCCTGGAGCGTCACCCATCTCGTCATATGTTATTGAGGCTTTCAGGTATGAATTTTGCCTTCATTGAGCCTTTTCTAAAGTTGTTTTGGATTGAATTGTACCTTGCTCAATCAGATCAGACTTAAGTCAAATTAGATACCATGTTTTTTTATTTGACACGAACAGATTGTAGACTAGTCTGTCCTGTATATTGAAAGTCTTTACACACATTTCCAGTGTACAAAAAACTCAAAAATATGGTTTGTACAATTTGAAAGGACTGTACTTTCAAGACATTTCAAGCTCTGACATCACTCTGCCTCATTGCATGCAGCCAATCGGTGAGCAACAGCTGGCAGACTGTGGCCGATCATGTCAAGACTACGCAGTACACCATTAAGGGTCTTCGCCCCAACACCATCTACCTGTTCATGGTGCGAGCAGTCAACATCCAGGGCCTGAGTGACCCAAGCCCCATGTCCGAACCCGTCCGCACTCAAGGTATTTTACAGAAACTCTCTAAATTGTGTATGTAATTGTACATTTTCTTTAGTAAGACACCCATGTAAATGCTGTCCGTGTCGACGACTTCCAATTAAATCCTAGTTGTTGCCCACAGATAACGAGATCTAGTCTAGATACCACATGGTCTAACGGACCCATACGCTCATTAGTTCCAGAGACGGAGTATAATGTAGAACAAACATCATCTACTTTTGGAGTGTATAATTGAGTTAGTGCCCTGGCTGGTACCTTAATGATCATTACGGTGGGAAAAAAGGGCCAACCTCGACTGGAAAAAGATTCGATTAAGGTGCCAAGGAGTCCTCCGTATGTTCATTAGGGGTGACTGATTCGGAGACCTTGGGCGTATGTATCCTCGTAGGTTGGGTTGAAGCTGTGTTGTCTGCTGCTGGAGTCAGTGAAAATGACTCCTCATCGCTCTTTTAGGGGATTAAATTGTATTTAAGGGATTATGTTGTACTGACCAGTAATTTAGCACTGTCGGAGCACTATAAGAAGTAATGGCATTGGCCTCTGTCTCTCTCTATTTACAGATATAAGTCCTCCAGCACAGGGTGTGGATCACAGACACGTGCAGAAGGAGCTGGGTGAGGTTATTGTACGGCTACACAACCCCGTGGTCCTCAGCCCCACCACCATACAGGTCACATGGACGGTAAGATGTTCTATGATTGGTCGTAGCTAAAGGTTTTACCATCTTAACCGTGATTGGAGAGATATTGTAGCTTATATTTGTGGAGCTATGACTGGACATAAGTTTTAGCACATAAACTATGATTAGACAGAAGCTATTGTAAAAGAACCATGATTGGACTGAGGTTTTAGCACAGGCACTGCGATTGGATGGAGATTATTGCGTCTGTACTGTGATTGGGCCAAGGTTATATAACATGATTTCATATTCAAGGGATAGGTTACCCCAAAAAATGAAAATTCTGTCATCATTTATTGTTGTACTCATGTTGGTCCAAACCTTTCTTTATTATGTGGAAACCAAAGGATATTTTGAAGAGTGCTCAAAATGTATGTTTTGTCCATACAATTATTGTGTACCACAGAATAATGAAAGTAATTTTGAAAGGTTTGGAATTACATTTAATCTTACATTTTAATAAACATCATCTCTATTTAAACCAGTTTATTTGGCACAGATTATTGGCTTGAAATCATTTGAGCATATGCAGTATGTACGTGTGTAATGTCTGAAATCCAAATAAGTGCCTCCGTTCAGAAGTGAACTCTTTTCTTTTCCTGGCTGTTGTTTCCGTTTACCACCTCAGTCTTCCAGCATTGATATAAACACCCTAAAAAGTGTTTATTGTTTGTTGAATTGCATTAAAATGGAGATTTTACAGCTTTGGCTTTGTCACATTAGTTGGTAAGCACTCTCCTGCGGTATATTAATGATTGCCATCAACAATCATTACAGAGACAAATGTAAGCGTCTGTCTGTTCGGCCTAAATGGAGGATAGACTGTTTCAAAGGTATTTTTCTCATATGAATAATCCATAAATCATCGGCCTACGCGGCCCCTGGATACAGCAGCACTCTCGCGGTAAACGTAGGTGGTGTCAAGAAAGCTTTTACAACCCTGAATCATTCAATTAATGAAAGTTAAAAAGCGTAGGAAGGATGCCCATTGGGCTGATTTACTCCATGTGTAGGGGGGAAAAGCAGATGTTTAATATCTCACTCTGAAAGCCAGGTTCTGCTGTTAGGAAGACATTAATGTGAGTTATGCACACTCCTTCTCTTGGTAAATACAACTAAAAAAAGAACGAGGCTTTCAATGAATGAAGGGTCTTGTTTACCTTTTTGTTGATTTGAGATTGCATTTTTCTTTGATTTTTATGTGTATGTAACATTCTTTGTTGATTTTAATGTGCACTTATGTGTATACTTGTACATATCTGTTTATTTCTTCTCAGCATGTTTGTCCGATGTGGTTATATCTTGCATGATTGCTATTATTGATGTTGATTTACAGTGTCAGAATAATGCGTATGTATGCCGTTTTACTTCCATTTCACGCCGACTTTAAATATTCTAAGCTCCTCAACTAGCAGGATTTTTCCTTTGAGAAAGTTGTTTGACCAAGAAAGCATTGCTGGTTAAGCTAGTTAAAACACCTGATGGGACACTAACCATTCCATACTGAGAACCAGCACCCAAGACTAGGTCTTTTTAGCAAAGTTTCCCCTATCTACTTTTTCTATTTGTCTTTTGACTCCGTTGCGCTCTTTTAAGTTTGAACCGTCTTCCCCCCTCAGGTTGACCGCCAGTCTCAGTTCATCCAGGGCTACAGGGTTTTGTACAGGCAGATGTCAGGGCTGTCCTCCCCTGGAGCGTGGCAGACTCAGGATGTGAAGGTCCCCTCTGAGAGGAGCATGGTGCTCTCGGCTCTGAAGAAAGGCATCGTCTACGAGATCAAAGTCCGTCCGTACTTCAACGAGTTCCAGGGCATGGACAGCGAGTCCCGGACGGCAAGAACATCAGAGGAAGGTACAGCATTTGACTCCTTTGAAGTGATGCAGGAGATTTGTGATGTTTGAAGTCAACATGAAATCAAAATTGACCGTATTTACTTTTCTTAATCAATGTATAATTTATCTGTGTAATCTTTCTCCAAAATAGAATAACTTCCCCTTTTCCATGCACATAGGCATGAACAGGGGGAAACAATTTTAAGCTGCCTTGCGAGTTATCGTAATTACGGGTTTCCTAGTTTAAAATTGGACATGAACTGCCCTCTTAAGTCATATTTACCACTTGGGAGTTCGGGGATAATTTTGATACCCAAGTTCCAGAGTTGGATGTGCCATAAACTCTAAATATGGCGGAGGGGAGAACGATTTCTGCTGTGACTGCTATTAGTTTTCTCCACAACAGCAGCATCGCCTTGTCATTAAAATAGTGCATATTTACATTTATGAATAATCATTTGAAGCGTATTGGGTAACACTTCACTTGAAGGGGTGTGCATAAGACTAACATGACACCTTCATAATCATGACATGACACATGTTATGAATATGAAGGAAGTTTTATGCATGTTTGTGACAACTGTCATTAAGTGTCATTCGCTCAATTATGCCATTTTTTAATGCAATTATGACATTGTTTGAGATGTCCTTGTTATGACACCTTGACATAAACCAATACATCATAACCTGTCAGTGTCCTTTTCATGACAACTTGACATTACTAAGACAACACAACCTGTCATAAACATGACATAGCAGATTAATTATCAAACTTAAGAAAGCACTTAGCTTTATTGGTTAACATTACATTAAACTGTCAGGTGGTTGGTTTTGACATTGGCTGTCATGAAGCCATTATAACTGTTTAATAACAAATTCAATTTGTACCACTGTAGTTGAGGTCACGAAAAATATTCATGACACAGTTATAATGGCCTCATGACAGCCAATGTCAAAACCAACCACATGACAGTTTAACTTAATTTAATGTCAAGGTGTCATGACAAAGACACTGACAGGTTATGATGTTACGGTTTATGTCAAAATGTCATAACAAAGACATCTTAAACAATGTCATATTTGCATTCAAAATGTCATTATTGAGCGAAAGACACTTAATGACAGTTGTCATAAACATGCATAAACCCTACTTCATATTCATGACATATGTCATGTCATGGTTATGAAGGTGTCATGTCAGTCTTATGTACACCCCTTCAAGTAAAGTGTTACCATATAGTCAAAGAAGGAGACGCTAAATATAATTTTGGCTTCAATAAGATTTTACCAATAAATACGCAGGAAAATACCTGGTATCCTCCATGATTCCTGTTCTTTCTGACAATAAAGCACTTAAACACGACAAGCTCGCAGTCAAAACTTCAGAAGTGGGATAGCGCGTGAAGGCAACATTAATAAATATCCAAAATTGCTGTTTAGACATTATTTTAGGCTACTTTTCTAATTCAGTTTTTACACAATACAATCAATAGCCTGATGCATAAATTACCTATTATATTGTTCAATAAATAAGAATATTCTGTATCGAATCACACTGTGGAAGTCAAATGGATGCCGTTTCATGCTGACTTTCAAGTCACAGAGCTTTATAATTGGTTTGTCAATGTCTTGTGCTTATGAAACACACAGGTCACAGATACTAAGAGACACAAATGCAGACGTAAGGCCAGAGGTTGGATCTCTCGCTGATTCTTTCCAGCTTGCTTTAAGTCCACAGCAATTTGGCCTAGTGATGCATAATCCACCCGTAGGCCAACGTCGTAACAAATACCGTAGTAAGCAATACTGGCCCGCTTTCCACAGCACTGCAGCTTGTCTCTATCCCTGACGGGACTCGGATGAAAAGACATGTTTTGGCAAAGGAATTGACCTTTTCTGTGTTGCGGGTAGTGTGTGTGTAAGGCTGGCAGGACACTAAAATAAGCACGGATTTCACTGGACTCATCCCTATCTCTCCCAACTGACTAAAAAAGTCAGCTTCATACCAATTCACTGATTTCTGTGTTTCTTTTAGACAACCACCTGTCCTTACCTATTGTCTAAAATTGACTTTTTGCATAGAGATTAAAAAAATATATATATATATATAAAATACAGACAGAAATAATGTATGCAATTAGAGCATTTATGCAATCTAGACTACTATATAACTCTATTGTTCAAATTATAAATTAAATTTAATAATATACAATGTAATATGTATTAATTATATTTTTATTTCTTTATTGTTAATGTAAATGAAATTATTTTGTATTTATTGTTAATTGTAAATTGAGTAAATGATCTATAATATAATACATAAGTATATATATTTATTTGAGTGAATGAGTATGTATTATGCAATAATTGCTTTTATACTGTATAATTGCACTTACTATACTATTAATTATACTGTATAATTGCATTTACTATACTATTAAAAAATAAATATAAAATTATTATTATTTTTATTATTAACTATATTATTATTATTATTTAATTTTGATTTATTTCCTTTTTTTTTTTTTTTTTTTTTTTTTTACTCATAAAAGCTGAATTTCACTTTCAATTTAGTGCTTGGCCAGTTTCAATTTTTGGACCCTGCCAAAATGTATCCTAGGACATCGCCTTGGGTTATTGTGGCTGAGACAGGCAGACTGTACTTAAAGTTGACCAATGTCCAGGATTCACCGCAATGCTTTGAGATGTTTTTCCCAGGTGTGAGGGATGACTGCCACCACACATAAATCTTGTAAAAAAATAAATAAAAAAAATGCATTTTTGAGAATCGTTTAGATGCCATATGGAACTCTCGAGACATAAATTCACACACACTCGCACTCGCACAGAAGGTTTGCTGATTAAAGTCTGAGCGCAATGACAGGCTCATTTGTTACCCAGAGTGTCCGCGGAGAGCCGTATCTCCTCTACACACACCGGCTCTGTCTCCTGAAGTCCCGCCGCACTGCCTTTACACCCTACACCTGCATGTCATCGCCATTACCAGAGCAAGACAAAACATGGGGTCCCCTGGCAGAAGAGCATCACGGGGCCCGTGAGCTGCGATAGCCCCCTTTTGTTTCTTGTTTTCCACTGTGTGGTAGTTGAGAAGGTTTGTCAGAGTCACAGAAGAGGATGATTTATTGGCCATTGTCTGATTAGACAATTATACCTTCCCTCTAGAGCTCACCACTTCCATTTCTTTTCTCTTCTGCGTTTCTCTCCCACTTTGTCTTTTCCAAAAAGTGAAAGTGTTTACGCTTTCATTTAGACCTTCCGCTGAAGTGCCGAATTTTGCAGGGACGCAAGAATTCTCTCATAAAAATTGAACATGCTAACCAACCATAGCCTGCTGTTATTGTTACCACAATAAAGCTGTGGTAAATTGGTATCTGAGACCATGTCATAAAAAGTTTAATAAATGAAACAATAAAGATTGTACAATTAAAGTGAGATTTTTGGGGGGATTGCATGGAAGTATCTCTAAGATTAATGATTATGTTATTGTTTTATAATCCATTTCATATGAACCCATACAAACTATATGTTTCACAGACAAGGCTTAAGCCTAGTCCCAGACTAAAATGCATATTTGAGCTGTTTTAACTGAAAGCTACTTGCACTCACATATATTAAAATATGTCAGTGCCATTGCTTTGTCTCAAGATCCACACCAGTAATGTTTGTTTCTAAGGCACATTTATAAAAGTGACTTAATTGTCCTAATTAAACTAAATTCTAATCCTGGCTTAATCTAAGCCCTGTCTGTGAAACCACTGTCTAAAACATGCTGGGTTGTTTTAACCCAATTTTGGGTCAAATATGGACAAACCCAGCCATTGGGTTACATTTTTAAAATACATTTTTTTAACCCAATGTTTGAGTTTGTCCATATTTGACCCAAAATTGGGTTAAAACAACCCAGATTTTTTTAGAGTGTATGCTAAAAAGTGACCAGCTGCTTTAACTCTTTCTTTGAAAACGTCCTTTATTATTAGCTGCATTAGTAGTATTTTTGAAAATCGAGGTTGAAAAGGTGAAACAGGCCCTTTCAGAAACCACTCTGTGTTCTTAATCCATTTTTATGGTTAATAATCAGCTTCTCAATGGGAGTTTTTTCCCGAGGGTCATTATCACACGTTGATTAGTGGCATGCTAAAGCAATGTAGCATTTCTTCGCATTCTGTAAGCTAAAGCCCTGCCACCCGCCCGGGGTCTCAATATTAGCTCGGTTTAACATCACAGTGTGTTTTTTTTTCTTCATCCGCGTTCGCCCGCAGGCTACTGTAGTGGCAGTGAAACAGAGGTCACATCCTCGCTGGCTATACATCACACCGCTAATGGCGCTATTAGCATCGCCTGCGCCATCGCTCCCCAAATGAGAAATATGTATTGTTTGGCTCAAATGTGCATACTGATAAGCTCCTAAATGATTTGCGGCATTAACTTTGAATGACATTGGCTGCATTGTTATGGGAGGGATTTTGTCACTTGCGACATGCTGAGTTAACTTATTGTTTTGTTTTTTTCAGTATTAAAGAAGAAAAATGTGGATTATTTTCTGTTCATTTATGACATAATCACTGTAAAATGTGCAGTATTAAGGAAATCTGCTTGAACTCTTAATAAAAAAAATATTTTATTTTATTGTATTTTTTAGTATTAAAAGAAAATGTTATATATTATATTATATTATCCTCCTGAGACCCAGAAAAAAAAGTTTTTTGAATTTAGTTTTTTCCATGTCATCACACTGTTTAGAGCACAATAAACAAATGGTAAAAAAAAACATATATATAAAATAATATTTTATTCATACGTTATGCTATGTCCTCTGTAGTGGACGCCAGGACTAAGTTGTTTAAAAAATAAAATGACATGAAATTATATGTATAGGCAAAAACAATGGGATTTTTTTTTTCAATCACCAATACATTTTGGGGTTTCAGTATTTTTTCAACCAAAATTTGTATAAAGATTATTCTCAACTATGTTATGAAAGAAATAATGGAATGAATCTATACACCATTTTACTTTTTGCAATATGTGGGTAAAATGGCCATAAATTAATATTCCCATTCAATGCAATGTATCTATACACTGTATCTAATTTGCACATTAATATGTTCTTGGAGCAACATTTAATGAAAAAATAAGTGTAATAATTAGAGTAATAATTGGCAACATTTTAATAATAAAATCTAACATTTCATAGGAATATTGATGTATAATTTATTTCCATATTCACTTGTTGTGTCTCCCAGAATGCCTGATAAACATGATTTAAGTCCTGATGTCCTCTACAGTGGACACGTTTCTGTAACAGAAAGTATTTTTTTTATTTGAAACCCCTTAACATTTTCCTGAGATGTTGTTTTATGAAATACAATTTGAAAAAGTGGTCCAATTTAAATTCTAATTACAATATATTATCATATTTCCATAAGAATGCTACATTTGATCACTAAATTAATGTCAGACATTTTTAAAGACCAAGGAGAAGTTGTTTTCATGGTGAAACCTCCAAACATTTGGTATCTCTGCAAAAGTCCTGAATGTGCTCTTTACAGGACACCCAGGTTGTGTCATGTGACATGTATGATATCAGAGAAATTCACTAAAATATAATGTCCACTACACTGGACAAAAGTCTATTCTTGGGTCCCAGGAGGTTATAGTTCAGTAGTAAAGAAGAAAAATGTGAATTTCCAAATTTGCAATTATAACGTAATTACTGTAATATTTACAGTAATAAGGGAAAAGGACATTTTTAATTATATTATATTTAAGGATTAAAGAAAAAATACGAATTTCCAAAATGTGCAATTATGACTTAATTTCTTAATTATTAATACTCCTAATTCTGAGAAGAAAAAATTTATATTATATTATATTATATATATTTTTTGTATTAAAGTACATGTTGAATTATATTATATTTCCGTATTAAAAATAAAAAAAAGTGAATTTCCAAATGATTGGAAATATCTAATGACCTAAATGATTTGTGGCGTTAACTTTGAATGACAGTGGCTGTATTGTTATGGGAGGGTTTTTGTCACCTGCGATTGAAACAGCCGTCTGCTCTGTTCAGCTGCAGATGTTTGATGAAGGCGAGCCGCCGTTTGTCCTGTCAGACCTTTTGGGCGTTAAAATGGGCCACCCCGTGTAAGGGATGAATGTTGGGATATGTGGCATTTATGTGAGGGTCAGAGAGCAGGGACGGAAAAGAGTGCGAGCAAGCAGAGTTTCCCGTAATTGAGCTGTCAGTATTCTGCTGTGTCGCCCGCACCTCGGCTTGCCGCAGAAATGAGAAAAACATTTTTATAAAAATGTTGTTTTCCACGACTGACCCCTATTTATTTATTTCATTCCCTTCCCATGTCTCTTGTCAGAATGGCTCTGATGGGGTTAATAAAAACCTGGGGTTTCTGCCAAGGACAAAACAGCATCTTTGATTCACAACTGGCCTCCTTCAATCGATGTATCCGTGTCAATATGTTTACCCAGCGCTTCATTCTTTACTCTCCTTTAATCCAGCTCTCAAAAAAATCCCTCCGTTCTTCGCATTCCTCCCCGAGCTGAGCGACCCACATGCCTGTCAGAGCGATTTGCTAAGAAAGCAAGAGTTGTTTGGGCTGGCTCACCATCTCATTGTCTCTCAGTAAATGTTTTTTTTTTTTTTTTTTTTGTAAATCCCTCCTTTGTCGGGGCAGGATATGAAATCATAGTGAAATGTGAAGGAGCAGCAGTGTCAGGCTGAAGAAAATCCCCATCTAATGAACTCGTGCACCCGTGGCCACCTGCCTTACGTTCTAAAGCTCAACGCGCACATCGACTGCTTAAACCTAATGCAATGACTTACAGCAGTCTTTCAGAAGAAAACAGAATGAGAGTGTGTCAGAGCACGAGTGTCGAGTGATGTACATAAATCCTTGCCAAACAACACATGGCATCACTAGACCTGGGCTGAAAGGAGCCTCAAATCTTTTTTTCTGGAAAGTCTAGAATGGCAATAGTGTAGAAGAACATCATGAAAGTCATGGAAGTAAAAGTCTCTCTCTTTCTGTTTCTCTCTCTGCATCCCCAGCGCCCAGTGCTCCTCCTCAGCAGGTGACGGTTCTCACAGTGGGCAATCAGAACAGTACATCGATCAGCATCTCCTGGGACCCTCCTCCTGGAGAACATCAGAACGGCATCATCCAGGAATATAAGGTTAACGACTTGCACTCTTAATTCTGAGAAAAAAACTTTTCATTATTTTATTTTATTTTATTTTATTATTTAAAAAAAATATATATATATTATTATTTTTAATTATTTTTTTTTATTTTTTTTGACTCCTGATATTGCTAAGTTCAGAAATGTATGATTATAAATGTAGCATTTATTGGGGAACAATCTAAATCGACTTGCAGTCTAAATTATAAGAAAAGCATATTTTATTTTATTTTATTTTATTTTATTTTATTTTATTTTATTTTATTTTATTTTATTTTATTTTATTTTATTTTATTTTATTTTATTATTTAAAAAAAGAAATTTATTATTATTTTTAATTATTATTATTTTTATTGATTTTTTTTTTTTTTTTACTCCTGATATTGCTAAGTTCAGAAATGTATGATTATAAATGTAGCATTTATTGGGGAACAATCTAAATCGACTTGCAGTCTAAATTATAAGAAAAGCATATTTTATTTTATTTTATTTTATTTTATTTTATTTTATTTTATTTTATTTTTCTTTTATTGTGACTCCTGATATTCAGAAATGTATGATTATAAATTTTCCATTTATTGAGGAAAAATGTAAATCAACTTGCAGCCTAAATTATAAGAAAAGCATATATTATATTATATTAAATTATATTATATTATATTATATTATATTATATTATATTATATTATATTATATTATATTATATGATATTATATGATATTATATTATATATCAGTATTAAAGAAGAAAAATGATGATATGATATGATGTTGGATATTGGATATTGCATATTGAATGTGCATTAGAAACTGAAAGGCTGTAGGTTAATTACCCATATGGTGCAATTCCCATTCTTCCTGTGCATTTAATACAACCTCAGGTTGTTTCAAAGGGATTGAACTCAATAAATAAGTAGTTTTGGCTAAAAGTGCATAGTGGATGACTGTTTACTAATTTACTTTTGTTCAAAATGGGCCTCATTAATGCCTGTTAGCAGAGCAAAATTATGTATAAATTGTCTGCAAATCCCTTCATACATAAATTGCTGTACTCAACTGAATGCTCCAATTTACATAAGAATAGCGTTATGAGTAATTTACACAAAAATCATTTTCATTAATGAAGCCCAGTCATTAAAAATTGACTTTTTTACAGACAATTAGCTATTTTCCCTCTCTCTCTCTCAGATCTGGTGTTTAGGGAACGAGACCCGTTTCCATGTAAATAAGACGGTGGACGCAGCCATCCGGTCAGTGGTGGTGGGGGGTCTGCAGGCGGGGGTCCAGTATCGGGTGGAGGTGGCCGCCAGCACCAGCGCCGGGGTGGGAGTCAAGAGCGAACCACAAACCATCATCATTGGTACGAGACATCTTTTGCTTTCCATAACCTTTACTGTCACACTGCATTTGCCTTGTATCTGTGATGGTCAGAAATATCTTCGTAGCTCACTGTTCATTGGATGGTTTTGAGTGGGGTCACCAAAATCAAATTTAAAGCTTGGTCAGGGCTGCATTTTTTTCTTATTCTGTGCTTTGGGTGTTTACAGTGTGAGTTATGTGAGTTGTAGCAGGTTGTGACTGGTTCGACCCATAAGTGATGATTTGGTCAGTGACATGCCCTTATTCCCAAATGTCAAGCTCACTATCCATCTTCACGCACAGCCAGGGGCTGATAGACTATTTATCAACACTGCCGTTTGTGTGTGTGTGTGTGTGTGTGTGTGTCCTACCATCTTTTGAAGTAAAAAGGCTGATTAAAAAAATAAAACGTTACAACATAAAATGAAAATGAACCTTTTTAAACTTTACACGACAACTTTTTCAACTAAAAACGTAGTACTTTTTATGCGTTTTGGCCATTTATTTACACGACAACAGCGTTTTGATAGCCTGTAAATACTAACTTTTGAAAACGGGTTTCGAAGAGCAAGATTTTGAAAACGATACCGTTAACGTCTCCGTGTAAACTACTAAAACTTAAATTTGCGAAAACGGTGACATCATGCGCATGCGTATTACATGTTCAGTTTCTTTACAAAGTGACATCGCCATCTACTGGCCTGGCATGAATATTACAGCGCTTTTAATTGGTTTTGCGGATCCGTGCGAACGGGGATCGCTTTGACAACGTTGTTGTCTGTACAGGAAAAACGCAAAGGAAAAAAGTTTCAGTTTTTAGTACATCGTTGTCGTGTAAACGTATCCTAAATATACATCGTTTTATTGTGAATGATTCATTAGTACACATTGCTTCAAAAGGGGGAAAAACAAGTTTTCATAATATTTCATAAACTGTCTCTACCTCCAAAACATATTTATTGCTGTGGGGTGGGGTTAGGTAATATTAATCAATAATATTTATAGCCTAACATGATGGATTTTTAGTTATTTATACAACATTTGTATTATTTAATTATTATTTTGTCTTCAATTTTTCACCATCTGCTCACTGAAGTAACGCTAAAGATCAAGGTGATGAGCTTTTAACGCTCTAGTTGAGTTGATTAAATCCTGTGCTGATGTTCGCTCGAGCACGAGTGTTTTTCTCACGCTATTAAACTAATTTAGAAACTCGCCCGCAATTTTCCGTTTACTAAATAGAGGTTTTCTCTTTTGTTTGTGTGTATTCATGTAGGTAAAGACTTCCGGGATGTGATCATGAGCAGGAACAACAGCATCACGGAGCAGATCACGGACGTGGTGAAGCAGCCCGCCTTCATCGCGGGCATCGGAGGGGCATGTTGGGTCATTCTGATGGGCTTCAGCATCTGGCTCTACTGGAGGAGAAAGAAGAGAAAGGGTCTCAGCAATTACGCAGGTAGAGACCAGATCCGCTTGCACCAACACAAATACACAGAGGTGATTGTTTTCAGATGGCACGAAAAGTACAAATAATTCCTATATGTATTACATATATCACTCTTGGTGGATTTCAATATTTTAAAACCATGGCCAATTGAGCCCAGTCGATGCGCTCAGATATGGCAGATAACAGTTTTACTTATTTGAATGTTTCAAAGAGTGATGTTCATTGGCCGAGAGGTTTTAAAGTGTCATCGGGCTCCTGTTTGCATTACAAAATTGGTGATTGGGCACATTCAGCTTTCAATCAACACTATTCTACATAGTGATTGGTCGAGCTCTTAGATGGGTGGGACTTTGCAACAAACAGCTAACAATTCAAACACTGATGTATATTATGGTAAAAATTACAGAATTTAATACACAGTTACTCTGTTTAGCAGTAGTTTTAGAAGCAGCATTGCTAAAATGGTTTGAAATAAAATACACGTTTTGTCATTGATATCGGTGATATCTGTGTTTCCCCACTCTTGAAAAGCACCAGCCACCACTGAAACTTTTATTATTATTATTATTTGTTTGTGTGTCTTCTGTGTTAGACTGCCTATCTCATTCCTTTGGCTGCTGTCTTGCTGTCATCACTGATGGCATAACGCAAACCTTCAAACACACTCCAATATGCATGCTTATAATCGTGCACAGAAACACACAAACCTCCCAAAGCCCGACTGAGCACTGCAGGCTTTTTAACACACACTCTTCTCTGTCTTCTTGTTTTTGCAGTTCAGTCGTTCACCTTCACCCCTGCAGGTACTGTTCATTTGTCCCGTCTTTTCGAAACCCCCATTCCTTCGTCCTGCATTTCTCTTACTTTCCCTTACCCAGTCGAGTATCCCTTCCCATGATTCAAGTTTAAGTCTTCAGATGATGCCCACCTGACTTTGTCAGCACAATATGGGGAGTAATACAACCTCTGGCTGTAATAGAAGCTGTTTCAGGGGTCTCAAACACAAATGATGGATACATTTTAGATACATCTAAAAATGACACACATATATACAGTACGTATATATAAGCTACAATGCAAAAAGTGAACAATGATGTGTTAGCTGTGCTAACAGAGTCAGATGGGAGATCTGTGGGCGGCAAGATCCTGCAGTTCTCCATTTGTGTTTCTTTGTCCTTTTCTTCAGGCAGGGTTTTTTTCTTTTCTTTTTTTCTCAGTGGTCACCTGTGCTGATTTTCTCATGTGGGTTTTCCATCTCATCTTTATCCTCCTTTTATTGTTCTATTCTCTCTTTCTGACTTTTTGTTTGTCCAAGTGTTGTGAACTGTTTTTGTTCTCTTCCCGAGTTGTCCGATCTTTGATTCATTCCTGCCTTTGTTATTAACCGCTTGAACAAACTTACATGTGGGATTCAATTGTTCTCGCCATTCGAGGTTGTCGACAAGTTTTCTGAAGGTTTTCTCATTTCCCTCCAGTGATATATGATTTCTATATGTTATGTTTTAACCAATATAGATATTTTGAACCCAGCTTGCTTATACCGAATGCTGTTTAATTAATATACACTGAATACTGGCTGTTTTTACAAAGACACTGCATCAGTGTTATTTTAGTTGTATTTAAATGCTATTATACTTTTTATTAAAATGTTTAGCTTTTTTTTTTTTTTTTTTTTTTTTATTATGTCAGTTTTAGTTCATGATAACAGTCAAATATTAGTATGCTACATTGCCACACTGTAAAAATGTATTGTTGGTTTAACTTAAAAAAAGTAAGTTACCTGGTCGCCTTAATTTTGAATTCATTGAAATTAAAAATTTGAGTTTATACAATGAAGGAGATTGGTTTAATCAATAGAAACTCAAAATATTATGTTATCTGAGCCACATTAATTATCTAAGTTGATTTGACAAAAGAAAAAAAAGTTGAAAATAATTGTTTACAGTGAATTTTTTGCACAAAATGTCTAAACATTTGGTGTCAATAAGCAAGAAAGGTTGATGTTACTTCAAGTTTGGTGAATTGCATTGTGGGATAATGAACCCAGTGCTTTGTACCTTTTGGCAAATACAGTATTCATGCTATATACGTCAGAAAATGGCAAGAGTGGTATGCCATTCTGAACATATCGCCACAGATCTCATGATTTTCTGTCTTTCAAAGATCATCCCATTCTGAAATATGGTCACGCTGCCATTGATTTTCCACTTTATGTTCACAATAGCAGAGAAACGTTTGCAATTCAATGGTTGGTTTGTCCGCAAGTAACGTGAAATATAGGAGGCCTACAGAGGTTAACCAGTGATGACCTGATACAGTCACACGGTCGGCCACAATCACAGTGTGAATTGATAACACACACACACACAAAAAAAAGCTAAAGAAAAAAAAAATCACTCAGCTAGTCCAGATTCCTTCCACGTCTCTCGGGGATTGAGGTGTGCTTTTATCTTGTTGGAGGGTTTCGCTCCAAACTTCATTACAGATGAAATCAGTCTCCCTGCAAAAGCGGACACCGCTGCACTTCACTTTCCCCCAGGAAGATAAGACCGTAGCAGTCAGGTGTCCAAGCCTTATGGCCTCCATATCCCTCGTCTTCCTTTTAATGCACTCCAGTGGTCTCTCCTCACCACTGCTTCAGTGGGCTTCAAGGTTGCCGGCTCCTAGGGGACCACGTCCTTCTTGGTTTCCCAGCGCCTATGTGCCGAGCAGATAAGTGTGGCGTTCAGATGCATTACCGACTCGCCAGACCCCATGTGTGTGACGCTCGCAGAACGCAGCGGTCCATGCTAGCGAGGGCAGCTTCTTCCACTCAGTGGGAACATTTGTTTTATTCTTGTTTCCTGAAGACAAATTGTCTTCGTCTCATTATCACGGTTCACTGCAAATCATGTGAACGTTTCAAAGGTTATGGAACAAAGAAAGACGGCCGCTTCTTAAAGGACGGCACGTTTGCATCAAAGCATCTTTGTTCTGAAAAGATATGGCGTGCGGTTGTATGTTTAATTGAGGCCGTAGGGCGTTGAGGATGGTAAAAACGCACAATCCGAATACACCTGTTCACACACACACACACTTTCCCCCTTTAAACCTGTCATCGCCGCGAGGCTAAATCAAGCTGTGCTCGGGCGAGAAGGAAGGATTTGATGGAATTTTTATACGGGCGATTTTGTCGTGCCGCAGTAAATGCTTATTAAAGAGGAGTAATCAGTTTTCATATTGGAGAGAGTGCTTATCTGGAGCTCAGCCTAAAGCCGAGACCAGCGCCAGTCTACGGGCCACATCAAAGCGCCAGCAATGTGTCCTATTGTAGATAGGCACTTAACAGACCCACACACACACACATAGTGCCACATAAAACGAGTCCCTTGGGGGAGAGAGAACACCTTTAGTGTTTGTTCTCAATTTACTGAAATGCCAAATTCTGGAATTAGCCGTGAATGCAAATAAACCCAACAAACAGCAGGCTCAGAGGAGAGACGGGCCTTGGTTAGTGTTCATCAGGTTTAATGTTTGTCAGAAGAGAGTGAGAGTGGAGAGAAAATGTCACTGATTTCATTCAGATTGGCTGCGTTCACACGGTCAGTTTTTGGGATTGACAACCGCATTTACTCACAGGTGTGAGTCTCAATGTCCTATTCATAGAGAAACTTACAGTAGCGTCTTCAATGTTGTCTGCATGAATGTGCAACAGGAGTCAAACCCATATTCTCTTACCAATAACCATTGAGACAGTGTCCATAAAACCAAAGTCCCTTTAAGACAAGTCATTTCACTTGGCGGCCATCTTAGAAACGCTTTTCGGGCATGCAAGTGCAGCTCCCATCTCTTTCAATGAGGAAACATCAAATTCTCCAAAACTGTTCGCCAAGCTTACGATTAAGTTGTAATATTTGAAATCACTAATGAAATCTGACAACAACGGTCTCATAAATGTTGTTTCTAAATACTCGAATCATGACAGAGAACGACAGTTCGGTTATAGAATGCGATTGTCACTTCCATACATAACTGAACTGTGTGTGAACGTAACTATTAAGGAGTCAATATACATTATAGACAACTGTATTCTGCCCCAGACAGCAACATAATGTCGGCCCAGATCCGGCCCACATCTGGATCCACATCACTATGTTGCTGCTGTGTGAATGTGGCCTCGGTTTCTCTGAATGGTGTCTTAACAGACCAGGACTCAGGAGTCACTCTGGATTAGTGTATGTGATATTTGTTAAATAGCCTAAGTGTGCATGCTTAGATGGAAAATTAAAAGGGAAAATAAAAATGTGCATTCATTTACTCGCCCTCGTGTCAGTCTAAAAGAACATATTTTCAAAAATGCTTCAGTGTAATTCATGGAATTCAAAATAGTTTTACATCCTATTGACATTCATTGAATGGACAAAAACATTCTTCAAAATATGTTCTGGAACCAGAAAGTTGATCCCTGCAAGGAGCGAGTTGTGCACTTGAGGAAAAGTGTTTTCAAAATGAGTGCTTACTAAAAGTACACCTGATTTAGTCTGTCTTTCATCAGTTATCCATCCATTCTGTCTTTCTTTTTGCACACTTTTTTGTTTTCAGTTGCTTTCTTTTGGCAAGAATATGAAGACAAAACTTAGGGTGGGGAAATAGGAAATTATGGAGATAAAGTGTCAGAGATGCTTCGATGTCAAACATTCATTGTGCATGTTCATCTAATGTGTGCTCTGAGCAATTCAGTCACTTGTGTAAGATTACGAAGACATATATACACACAAATGCGTACATAGACGTTTTATTTCTTAATCAGCTCCTGCTGTTTAACATGCCAGTGTGGAATCATGTTTAAAAATCATTAGAACGAGAACGATGCATAAGAGATTGAATTTTTGCTATGAGTTGGTTATGATGATGTTACGATGACTCAGTCTCTTTCTGTCTCTCTCTCTCGCTCTCTCTCTTTGTGTTCTACCCTCTTTCTGACCCCAGTGACGTTCCAGCGTGTTGATGGAGGCCTGATGAGCAACGGGAGGTAAGATTCCTGTCATCCGCTCTCTCGTTTCCCCTTGTTTTTCCTCGGCATGCCACAAAACAGCACTGGTTATTATCTTTGTGCCAATCACCTGCCTTTAACCTTCAAAAGACCAGCCCCAATTCCAAACCTCATTCATATTCTGTCCATCATCCCATAGAAGGTCATCAAAACCATTATCCTCTACAAGGCAGTCGTCTTCCAACCCGTACTCAGCTTTTAAGGGTTCGCGCCTGAATTTCGCGTTCGAAATTCATCTTGAGAGACGCTCAGGAGACTACCGGAAGGTTGTTTCCGTAGGTTTCCGTGAGAGCTCTCGAGGCACACAACCGTTTCTCATGGGTCAAGGGCTTTATTAACCTTCTAAAAGTCACAGCAGAGTCCATCAATGCGGAACAAATCTTTGCATAACCGTTAATGCAGTTCTTTCAAATTTAAATAAACAATTCAACCAGATGTATTCTTAATACTTGCCACTGTGAGGGTCTTCAACAGGGGGTCCATGCATCAGTAATGAAGACAATATTATGTATTTTATCATATTTGTTATATATAATATATAATATTTGATATTCAAATTATATATTATAAACTCTAATTATATTGTGCATTTTTTAATATTTTAATGTAATACATTATCATATATATATATATATATATGGCAATTTAAGTACACATTAATTCATGTAAAGTAGAATAGTGCAATGTATTATAAACATTTAGATTAACAATTGAACTCTAGATTTTGTTTATGAAACAATTATCATTTACTACATACAAATTCATAATAAACCTGTAATATGTATTACATTTTTGAGACTTAAAAAAGACTTAAATAAAAAAAAAAATGATTATTTGACTATACAATTATTTAATTGTACATGTATGTATTATTATTATATATTGTTTATATATTAAATGACAAATAAACATTATGTATATATATATATATATATATATATGCAACGGTGTGTGTGTATATATATATTAATTGAAATATCCATTATTTAATGTAAAGTATAATATTATAATTTAATATATGCATTGAGATAAACAACTCAACTCTAGATTTTGTTTATAAAATATATTATAATTTATTACATAAAAATAGATAATAAACCTTTAATTTTTAAAAAACGTTAAACTTAAAAAAGACTTAAAAATAAATGTTTAAATAAATGATTAATTAACTATACAATTATTGAATTGTACAATAAACCAATTAATTTTACATGCATTTATTATTATTACATTTAGTTTATATATTAAATTATAAATAAACATAATAATTATATTAGGCATTGTTAACGTATTTAAAATAATTTAATACCAACAATAAGCTGTTCAAAATATAAATGTAATAGCTATAAATTGATTAAAAATGAATTTAATTGCTTATTGTTGATATTAAATTAAAATATAAGTCATTTTTCAATGTCTAATATTATAATTCAATAACATTTAATGAAACATTCAACTGAACTCTAGATTGTGGTCATATAAGGACTTTTTTAGACAGATCACACATGCACCCACAGCATAGTCTGCGCTTATACATCAAGCTCGCTCTGATATCATCATGTGACTGATGGATGTAAATATGAGCTCTGCCTGTTTGTGTACCCTACATTCTGTCAAACACACACCACACACACACTTACTGTACGTACACACACAAATCTCCGCACATCTCCCTTCACGGGCGGCTAGCCGCTCATAAATCTCACCCCCCAAAAAGAATTAGTAGGAACAATTTAAGCAGAGAGGGGTTTTATTTTATCATTTGTCAGACCCCCCCCCTCGCCCCCGCTGCCTGTACGGACCCCCGCAGTGATAAATTTGCCTGTCACCTCAGCTGGGCGGCTGGAATATGAGCATGTGTAATAATGTAAAAATAATTACCCCAGGGAGAGGCTAGACTAACCCTTCCGGAATCTTCCGGCGGGCTTCGTTTTCTTTAAGGGGCGGAAGTAGAGTAAGGGTTCGTTTGAATGACACCGGTTACCGGTCGGACAGGAGTGGAAGGTCTGTCCCTTTTATCAAACCCGACAGGCCAAATTCACAGCTTGTGGATCTTTTTTTTTGTATTAATTCCACACACCCACACATTGTCTCTCCTGCGGTATCTGTAGATCGAAGGCGTTTCAGAAGCTGAAATTAAAGCCCGAGCAAGTGTCACATGATTCCCCCCGCAGGAAGTTCGGCTGATTGATTTGAAGATTCCATTCCGGATCCCTTGAGTCTCGTATCTAATCAAAAAGGACGTCCAATTGTATTTTTTTTAATAGTGATACCTTGTCTTTAGCTATACGGTACCCTAGAGATCAGAGATAAGCACTTTCCTCTGCAGATCTCAATTAAGACAGTCCTTCTTGGAAACACTATGAGGTCTGTGTAGCCTATATGATACATTATAAAGCCTTATTCTCATTTGAACCTGTTATATATACGTTATCATACATATTCATAATAATTCTGAGACCAACCGGCATCCAGGAGCATAATATAATGCATTATATATACTGGCTTCATAGCAAGTGTTACCAATAGTGGGGTTTATGCTGTGAAGGTGCTCTACATGCATCAGGACACTTGATCTGTCTGATCGGGATGAATCCCCATGACTATTCCTGGAGAGATGACGGGCGAACGTGTTCATTTGTTACAGTCTTTGTTTATTGCATTAATTAGACGATGGCAAATGAAGCCGCGTCTGTTTCTGCAGCTCCTCATTGGCTGCTGCCAAATTGCTTGTACTGAACAATTACGCTTAATCGATCACAGAATAAATGATTCATGGAAGACGAATAGGCGGCATTTTGGTCAGGCCTTGAACTGATGGAAACTGATAATGACGGGTTTTTTTATGCTTACAATGTATTTTTCTTCCCTTTTTCCTGTTTATTTCTTTCTTAGCAAATTTCTTCCTTTTCTTTTCTTTTTTTTTGTTGCTCCCACTATACTATATATAGACACACACACAGTGCTGGAAAATAACTGATTACATGTAATCTGGATTATGTAATCAGATTCCAAAAATTAAGGATTTGTAACTTGGTTGTATTCAGTTTTAAAATACTCATAATCAGACTACAGATACTTTCTATTGATTTCATATTATTCACACAATGGCAGTACATCATTCAGAATTGATCGATTTTTTTACTCTTAATTGTCCTTTGCTCTTAATGTTCCTTTCTAAAAAGCATATTGCGTATAAACAGAGTGTTCTAGTTTGGTGATCTTGCACACACAGACCAGCATATTGTGATGATGTGGCTATAATTACATGGAAAATTGAGAGGCCGCAAAGCATTTGATCACAGAAATATGTTCACTTGTTTTCTTAACATTGCAACATCTTGTGCTTATCTAATCAATACTGATGAACACATTTATTTTTATTTGAATTATCACTCACCGAGACATTTAACCATGTATTGCTATGGATTTGGAAGGCTTTTGTCTTTTTAACTTTTTTTTTTTTTATCATAAAAATCTTTATGATTTATTTAATTATTAGCTTTTCATAAAACTCACAATGCCCCTGCAGTTCCTTCACGAACCGCAGGCTTGAAAACCCTGCCATAATGTAATATTGAATGCACATCATGTTGTTCATAACAAAGACTGGAATATATTTTCTTTCTCTTTGTATCATTATATCAATATGGATTAAGATTATCCTATTGAAATCTATGTGATAAACGAGTTTGGTCCAAAGTAATCTAAAAGTTATCAAAAAGTTGTCAGATTATTACCTAAAAGGTGTAATGTAATGCATATTTGAATATAATCAATGTATATATTTGAATATAATTAATAAATTATAATATAATTGTATATATATATATGTACATTATATAGTATTATTTATTTTTAAATGGCTTATTCATTATATAATTGTATTTATTTTAAATGGCTCACTTTTATATCAAATTTAAATATTCATAGGTTAATATAATACATCATTTTATAATATAAATGTAAACATTTAGATAAACGGCACTTAAATGTAACTCTTTGGGTTTATATAAGCACTTTTATATGCTATTTTGAAGGATCACAAGAAATAGTATTACCCATCATTATCAACAGATCGAACTTTTCTTTTTTAGTTGTATTCTTTCTTTTTTAAAAGCTCCTTCCTTCCTTCCTTCCCATCATCTTTCAGATCTACATGTGCATGTTTGTGTGTATATTATATTTCCACTGTGCTCAAAGCGAGCGACAGCATCCTCCAGCTAATGTAAATCTGAAAAGCAAATGCATGTTTCAGCATGCCTTAAGCATAATTTAATGCGCAGGCTTTTAGTCCGGTTTCTGCCGCTGTATCGGAGGGCGTGTGGGCCTGTAAAGCCCGTCTGATTTATGAAGTAGGATTGGGATTAATATTGCTCACTCGGCTTGTTTACGGCGATCCTCACAGACGCGCTTGCGAGGTTGTATTTCACAGTTGCGCGCGTGTCTAGGAGCGTGGCAGGGAAAAATGGAGCCAAATCAAATCTCTTTGGTCTCAAGGCCACAGTGCGTCTCTTGCTGTCGGAAGAGAGGGATTCAGGGCTGGGATGAGGGCCCTGGCCCCGCTCCCGGTGATTTGCGGGGCAGAAATATGCCCGCTAAAACGATATTTCTCAATCTAATCATCGCGCGCGGGGGGAAAAGATGAATGCAAGGACAGAGCCGCCGTTACCACAGTCAACATCATCATCACCCACACTTACAAATGATCCCTGGGAGAGTATGCATGTGCGTGCGCTTGTTTACGAGAGAAATCAAAGTCAAACTCATGAAACGTCCATTTTTCTGGCTCGCTCAATTTAGCAACTCTTTGATTTGAAGGAAACCGCATTCGCTACACATTTAGCTTACACAGCAAAGGGCGAAATTATCGAGATAACTATAACGATAACTATGTTAGCGTCCACACTTGCGAACGATAACGCTCTGTTTAACGTAAGCACGCTCGTCTTGTTTTGTCGTCTGCCACTTTAAATACCCGAGCTCGTTACAGCAGGATTCTGATTGGCCGTCAATGTTTTTATTATCAAATACTTCTGAAAGTGATTCCAACGATATAATGTATCTGTGCCAGTGTGCTATCGTTATAGTTGCGGAGTGGACTCTGCTATTCTTTTATATTTAGAACGATTTTTAGTGTGAACAGACCATAACACTTTACAATAATCGTGAATAATTTAAGTCTTCGTTAATGTAAATTTATACACACTGATGCAGTTTTAAAGTCCCCCTGTAGTCAATAACTTTAACCCTTAAAACTCATCTTTGATCGCCAAAATGACATATTTAAAATATATATGTGAAGAGTTTGGTTCCAAAACGCGATAAACGCCATTTAAAAAAAAAAAAATTAGTTACTGCAAAAATCAGTATTGTATCTGGTTGGTATTGAAAAGTCAATGTTTAATTTTAAGTAAAATGCGATATCCGCCGTGTTATTCTGTCATGTTTTCTCCCTTTCTTTCCAAACCGCGACAAACGCCAGTCTCCCTTCTCTGCAGAATGCGATATATCCGCTCTCAGCCAATCACAACGCACCATTCCACGCAATGTAAACAGTAACGGCAGCGCCTTAAATACACCCGGCTTCCTAGTTTTTCTTATCTATTTTGTACTTTTCGATCAACAAACAAACAAAAAAATGAATAATTTTGAGGCATTGATGAACCTGTGGTTGTTTCTGCGGTGGGTTAGAAACGTAAGGCATCGAAATCGAATCATTTACGTGAGGAGATTAAGAAGACGAGGCACTCGGGAGGAGGAAAAATGTTTTCAATCTTCTTTACAGTTCTTAATACAAATATTATACTAATAAACTTATGTCGTTGTGTATTTTCAACAGTTTCAATATGAAAAAAAAACTTTTATATTGATTCAATGGATTAATTGCATTTTAATTTTTTTTAATTTTTTTTTATGGATTTATTGCATTTTGGGGAAAAAAATAATCCGTTTTTATAATAAATCTTTGAAAATCAAAACCTGGATTTTTTTTAATTGTTTTATTATGACCTACAAATGCTATGTGAAAGTTTGAAACAGAAAATAGTGGTTTTCATCTTTCCACTTTCTTTTCATTTTTACTCAAATTAATCTAAATGGATTTATTGCGTTTTGGAACCAAACTCTTCATATGTTTAATGGGCCTCTGAGTGAGTTCACGTAGTGTAACAGCGCAGCGCTACTTCAGAACGTAGGCTCACTATTGGCCAGCATCACACTCATGACCAGCGTCGGCCAATAGTGAGCCTACGTTCTGAAGTAGCGCTGCGCTGTTACACTACGTGAACTCACTCAGAGGCCCACATTGAAGAAAAGGAATAGTTGAATAAAGTCGTTATTTTTGTTTGTTTTGCGCACAAAAAGTATTCTCGTCACTTGATAAACTTAAGATTGAGCCACTGAAGTCACTTGGACTATTTTAACGATGTCTTTAATAACTTTCTGGGCCGGCCAGTTTCGATCCCTTGAGAAGCCTATGGAGGAGTGATCCAGCTCTCAGATTTAATCAAAAATATCTTAATTCGTGTTCCGAAGATGAACGGAGGTCTTACGGGGTTGGAACAACATGAGGGCGAGTAATTACTGACAGAATTTTCATTTTCGGGTGAACTAACCCTTCAAGCAATTTTCATTTAAAGTTAGTCTAATGTAATTTAAGTTGTAATGACTTAAACATCCAAGTTGATTGCACTTCAAAATTTAGATGTAGTCACACTGTGACGTTTGAAATATTAAACTATTGTTTTTTAAATAAAATAATTAATTAAAAGCAAGAAAGAAAATGCAGTTGTACATAGTCACAATTATGATAAATAAAGTCATAACTATTTCATTTTTCTTACTGTGGAGCAGAAAAAGGCTTCCTTAATTTGATATTTCGATGAAACATGAAAGAAAACCATTTTTCCTTTCAAATAGCATGCACATTTATTTGAAACGGAAACATTTTATTAAACAGTAAATTGTTAAAACACTTTAGATTTCGATCTAGATTTCGAGGTAACACTTAAACATCACCTGAGGGCCAAGCAAAACAAAAACAGCAAAGGTAGAGAGGACCTGATTGTAAGCGGGTAGGAAAGAGCATCTCGGAGGAGGTGAGGAGGGCACAGGATTGTTTTTCAGACAGAAAAAAAAAAATCAAGCAGAGGCGGAGGGGGAAGGTTTGAGAAGTCCTCAACGTATTACCCTATAAGAAGTCAACGTGTCTGAAGAGGAACCATCAGTTTGAATGACTCGTTCCCCCTGAGGGCCTGTTTTGGCATTCAGCTGCCACATCAGGGGGCGCTTAGTCTGTCAGGACCCCCTCCTCCTCAGCCCGAGACCCTCCATTCGGGCTCCGCTGGCTCTTATTAAAACCTGTGGCTTAGAGAGCGACAGGCTGCTACACTGCCATTACCGGTATATTGCCCCCGGCTTCAAAAAGCACACACTGTTCCCCGGACCTGGGGGGAGACAAGCCACCTCAGGGCAAATGCACATCCACTGAGGAGACGAGGCCAGAGAGGGAAAGACACGCCGAAATAGAGAAAGAAAAGACACAAAGACGACTGGTGTGTGTTGATGCACTTCTACGGTCTGCACTACAGTGAGTCACTGCATGCACACAGACTGTACAGCAGGTCAAACGAGGTCAAATAAATGGAAGATATCACAACGCTCAACGTGGCAGCAACTGTCAGAAACCAAGCCTCAACTTTTTTAAAGTTCAATTTCGGGTTACATGCTACAACTACGGTTGGACAGAAATAGAGCTGTATCAAGGAAACAATTGTGTATGTGAAGTGTGTAAGCTGGACCACTCCCACTCTTTTTTTTTTTTTCAGGAATCATGGACTTTGTTTGGATATTTATAATAATAATAATTGTTTATTTGTTTGTTTGTTCATTGGGACAATTATACAGTGCAAGAATGTAATGTGGAACAATAATATAATGTTAGTTAGTTAGTTGGCTAGTTATTTAGTTAGTTAGTTAGTTAGCTAGTTATCTAGTTAGTTAGTTAGTTAGTTAGTACTATTAATAATAATAATAGTGATAATAATTGTTATCACTATTATTATTATTATTATTATTACATTTTTGGAACAACATGCATGTCTATAAATGGCAGTCATTTTCTTCATTTATTTATTTATTGGAACAAAAATACATTTGGGTCGCTAAATGGCAGAATTATAATTAACATTAAATTTGGAAACACTTTTTAAATACTTTATACTACTAATAATATGTATTTATTTATTTACTGGTACAATAATACAATTATACAATAGTTATTTGTTTATTTGTTTATTTATTTATTTATTAGTACTAATAATAATAACTATTATTATTATATTTTGGAACAACATGTGGGTAAATGATAAAAAAAAGTGGATAAATGATAATAAAATAAAAAAATTGTTGTTGGGCGTTACCAAGATGGCCGCTGATTGGACGGACTAGTTTTTTAAAAATGTCTTTTGGTTTGTCTCTCCTTCGCACCAGCATTGCTCTGTCTCTGTGACCATGACCACAAATTGCTCCTCTAACAGTGATGAAAGGCGAAAAAATGAGGAAGTCCTTGAGCGCTTCATTCATCCACCTCTCCACTCATTCTCCATTCCTCCATTGTTACATTCCCAGCCTTGGTGCAACCAATGGCTCTTTATTTCCATCTATGCTCATTCTGAAGAGGAAAAAAAACAGCCATTTGTATTGTGGCTTAAGCAGCACAAGCGAAGGGATGGGGGTAAAAACACCACCGGGAGGCTGAAACACAAGCTCTCCTCAGCATCTGTTGCCCATGGCAACAAGCATCCGAGAGGTGATTGCACTGTAAAGTGGTCGTAATGGCCCACAGCACTCACCCATGACAGCTTAAAGTCTTAATGATGCCTTTACACCACACACACCCTTGGGAAGACGCACAACACCTGTTAAATGAAACCTCCTATGTGAGCCGATTGTCAGATGTGGAGGAGTGTGTTGTAAAACACAGGAGTTTGGTGAGCTAAAGATGGTGTGTTATAGTGAGGGGTGATCTGTTAAATGAGGGTGTGTGTCTGTCGATACATATTTTTAAAAAAGTAACTCGGGTATTATATTGTAAATTTAAAAGTAATGCGTTACTTTACTAGTTACTTGAAAAAAGTAATCCGATTACATATTCCATGTGCTGTTGTGTAGCTTATGAATAACACTTTCATACACTCATAAGTGAAATTCTTCTTTTCAGTCAAAACCACTATTATTAAATTATTCTGTCTTTGTCAGTCTGAATCAATATTTAAAAAAAAAAACATATCCAATAATCACAAATGAGTTGCAAAGTTATGGAAATCCATTGCTCAAATAGTGTGGAAACTCGAGATGGAGAATGAAGTCTCAATGCATGGTTTGTCTTCCCGCAGTCGTCCTGGTCTGCTGAATGCCAGTGATTCGGGGTACCCGTGGCTCGCCGACTCCTGGCCGACCACCAGTCTGCCGGTTAACAGCGGATCTGGAGGACCCAATGACCTCAACAACTTCGGCCGTGGAGGTAAATCTACTCTCAGACCCATTGCTGCATTGGCTTGAAATTCAGGAACGTGTTAAATTGATTAGAAATGCGGTTAGTCGAAAGTTGAAAATGTTAAAAGCAAGCCCTCTCCATCAGCTGAAAGAAAATGTCATATTTCTGGACAGTGATTCATTCAGGGTGTCCCGGTGTTGTCCTGATGTACACCTGTATGCATATGTTTGGACGCACATTTATTCATCGTGTGCTGGAGACAGAGCTATATGGCCGTCACGCCGAAACTAATGTCTGTCGCTCTGACCCACTGTCACGGAGAGGGGTGGGGGGCGCGAGGGAAAGATGGTGGTCGAGCAGTGAGTCGTGAAGGACAGCCACAGCTTGAGTGGTGCAGATGCAGCTGCTGTATATCATTTTCCCTTCAGTACACACACACATGTAGAGTTACGCCATTATTTCATCCGGATGTGCAAAGAGAAAATGGTAGATAGTAGTAGCACTAGTGAGTCAAAGGGAGAGAACGGAACATGAATTAAAGGCCGGTTCACACCAAATAGTAAACAAAAAAGCATAGCGTATTCACAACTTATGAGTTTATTTGTTTATTGTATGTATTGTATATATTTTGTTATCTTTTGCATATATGTGTTATATTTTGTTATTTTTTGTTGTATTTATTTATTAGTAGTATTATTTATAAAATATGTTATTATTATTATTATATACATATTTTAGTTTTTATCATTTATATAATGTAAGTTATGATGTATATATAATTAATAATATATATATATATATATATATATATATATATATATATATATAATATACTCATCCAGCAATATCATTTTTAAATATTATTATCATATAAATGACATTATACAAATTATATAGCTTAAAATATGTATAATAATACATATTGTACTATACTAATAATAATTGTACACTGACTCGGATAACAACATTTCATAATTTTCATAATTATTTGAGTATTCAGTATACAAAATAATATTATTTGAGTATATTAATAATTTGCAATGATTCTTCTTCTTATCATACATTTATTGTAATCATGTCATTGTATTAATAATAATAATTGTATTCTTTTTATTTGTATAATTAATTGAATTATTATTATTTACACTGACTCAAATACCAAAATGTAATAATTCCATAATTATTTAAACATGATGTATATGTGTGAATGTGTGGGACACTTTTTGGGGTATTATCAAAAACGTAAAAATTGACCTAGAATCTGAAATAATTTTCTGAAAAATATTTTAAATCAAATAAACATAATATTTCCATGGCAATGAGTTTGCAGAAACGCATTGAAATATTTTGAATTTGATTTCTTTCAAAAGAGACATCACTTCTGCACTTCTCTAAGACATTAGCCTCACAGTCGTGTTAATCTCTCCCTCCCTCCATCTCGCCGTGCCTCTCAGACGGGATGCCCAGTTCCCAGGCTGATAAGACGGGCACCATGCTTTCAGACGGAGCCATTTACAGCAGCATTGACTTCACCACCAAAGGTGGATTCGGCAGCCCGAGCCCCGCCTCCCAGGCCACGCCATACGCCACAACCCAGATCCTCCATTCCAACAGCATTCATGAGCTGGCCGTCGACCTGCCCGAAGCCCAGTGGAAGACCTCCCTGCAGGCCAAGCAAGAAATGGCCAGCCTGGGCTACTCACTGCCAGACAAGAACTCCTGCAACAACAGTGAGTCGGGCTGAAGGGCCAGGGGTGTGTGTGTGTGTGTGTGTGTCTGTGTGATACTTCATGTGAGCTTGTTTTTTACATCCAAAATCTTTTGAAACAAAGCCAATTGCTCTACTTCTGGATATTGCCTGAGGTTTGTATCAGTGTTAATTTGACCAACATTGCATTAATGTAGCATTTTTTTGACATTCAGGAACAATAAGAATGCGTATCATTGGCCCATAACAAAATCCATGACCCTTGAATGTGTTTCCGAACCAACCGGACTGCATTTATTTAAATTGTCTTTGGGCTAAAAGAATGTAACATCATTATCCAAGATTTATTCTATTTTGAAAAGCTTTTAGACAAATGCACTCTGCAAATTTTTTTTTTTTTATATATATATATATATATATATAAAAAGTACTACTATCCATATTAATGAACTCATTCGCCCCAGATGAACAGAATGATAAATTGTAGCCGTTCCTTAAACGCAATTAAAAACCATTTGCGCTTTCATTTGGACTTGGAAAAAAAACAAAACGTAAGACTAAAAGATTACTGTAAATCACACGTATAAATGATTCCATGAACTGGTTAACTTGCCAACAAATAGAATTAATTCCAGGAAAATTAGCACTAATGTATGTTGTTAACATCTGAATGAGACCGTTTCCCAAGAAACTAGACAAATTGAGAGATTTTAAAGCGATTAGGCTCTGTTCCAAAATCGAGTGAGCTGCCATGCTGCCTGCTACCTATGTAGGCAGCATCTTAACTGATGCTAAAGAGCAGCTCACTCGGTTTGGGAACGGAGCGAAAAGTGTCCAAATCAAGTACTAAGTCTAAGCATTGTTAAATTAGTAAGAACAGGCGTTTGAAATAGGAGTTGTGTGTGAAATCAGTGCTTTGCCCGTTGCTCTAACTGCACGCCCTTGCATGCGCTTGTGCCATCTTGCCCTCCACCTGATGCCACTTTTTTGCCCTTCGCCTCCACTAGCACTCCTTTTCATTCCTGACTACCGATTGGCTGACGGATTGTCTAATAGAATGCCACACAACCAATCGCAGGATTTCAGCACCACCAGCTCCCACAACAGCTCAGATCGGAGCAACAGTCTGTCAGGTTGGTATTTCACCGGTCCCGGGTCAGCAGCCCACCCGCATCTTTCCTTCAGTCTTCCCCTCCCCCCTTTCACCTCCACTAACCGTGGTGCACACGCCATGACCCCTGCTGTATACTCTGAATAATATGGTTGGTGTAATAATTGTGTTCCTCATCTCTACTGGATCGACATCCACCGTGTGGGTGTACTGTAAAAGTCCTGTTTATCAAAACAAAATGACAGTTTATATTAACCGGCAGGTATATATTAGTAAAATATGATGGATACTGTTGCGAAATTAGGTGCATCAGAGCATAGTCCTTTCCATAATTACAGTTTGAGTCCATAAATTCATTCTTAAAAAGTCATCTACACCGTGTCTACATCTGATGACAAAAGCAGATATAGCCCATTAGAATCAGTGATGCTGTCTGATTTCACAGATAGTTTGTTTATGGATGTAAAAAAATGTCGACAGAATGTAAAGTACGTTCTTTGGCAATTGTTTTGAATGATTTTGTTCTTTTGTTGTGCTTGTTGTTGTCTTCTGTTGTCTTAGTACAAGTGGGATGTGGCGGTTGGTCAGTGTGGTGTCTGTCCTGCCACTCCTCCACTGTGATTGGACGGCTGGGTAAAAAGTGACAGTGATGAGCGCTACTTGAAAAAAAAAATGTCCAGCTCTCGGGCGACCAGAAAAAAAACGGCGAGCTTGTGTGAAATAGACGCTTAGCGCCTTGTCACACTGCTGCCGAATTCAAACACACGGCGCTCCCAATGGAAACCAATTGAAAAAATACAAAGAAATGCTTTGGTGGACACACTGCCTTAAAGGTGCTCTATGTAACTTTTAGCGGCTTCTAGTGGTGATGTTTCAGATTGCTGTTTCAGATTGCAACCAAATTTTACAAGAGCGCTCGTGCTCGAACTCATAGACAATACCGTCTATTACGCAAATATCTCGGCGAATACTAGACGGATTCGGCGAGCACCGAGCTCGTTGGGACCATCTAGTCGAGCTGAAAAGAACCATATAAGTTCCATAGTTTTTGGTGGTGTTTTCGCGGAGATATTAGCAGAAAACCATCGGGCGCGCTGCAAAATTGCGGACGCCGGTGACGTCACGATCTCAGAAGAAAATTGCTCGTATCTCTGGAACGCAAAAACCCAGAGAGCTCAAATTCGGGGGAGGAGGTCCCAGGGGAACCCTTGCCCATCGCTAGACTGGCGGGCCTCGGGGATGCCCCCTACCGGATCGCCGTTTGCTGGGACCCCCGATTTCGAACGGCTATAACTCGGGGAGCCGGGCGAGTTGGACCTCGGGGGTGGGCTCGTTCGAAAGGCCCCGTCCAGCTCTACGAACGATTAGAGTCTTGGGAATATTGATCAAAGATTGACTGAGATATAAGCCGAAAAACGTGCGCCTTTAACCGGACGTAACTCCCTGACCGTCTACAATAGACTGTATATAAGGAGAGAGGCTCGGGAGCACGCATGCACGTCACATCCGTTGGATTTCGCGGTAAATCCGACCCGGAGACTTCACATAGAAATAGGAATACTGGCCTTCAGAGGTAATAGCAAAACTCGACAAGTGGATCATTTTAATGTGTGATTACAACCCCTTCACACACAGGCAATAAAAAAAGGATTCATTTTAGTAGAAAAGTTACATAGAGCACCTTTAAAGTTTGAAGAATTTAGCATAGAGTTTCTGGTCTTCTCTTTTCACACATTTCACATGTGAAGGGGAAATTGTGCATGACATGATACACTCAATCCTTACATTCTGCCTATGTTTGACATGTTGCACAATTCCAGCAAAGCATCTTTTGACATTGTCATTAACCTTGTGTTAGCAATGTCAATGCGTTTATGATGTAAGCATAGGTCAGTTTTGCCATTGGTGAAAGAAGCCACTCAGAAATGCACATCCACGCACTCTTGAGGGGGTTGATTTGAGCGAATTCCTCCCGTTAATGGTTACAAGCTACAATAAAATTCATGTACTGAAAATTACAATGTCATTTATAGGACACAGAGACGGCCCCCATCCTCTCGTCTCGTTGTCCATGTGGCTCTCTTTCTCCTCTCTAATCAAGTTTCATGCCAATGCTTTAACTGTGCAGTAACAGCCTCAGACATTCGATGGGAAGCTCTCCAAGCATCTGGCTCAAGTGTTTCACGGACTACAATTAGGACTACAAGGGTAGATTCAGGTCAAACATCTCAAGCTCTTCAGGCCGGGATTGTTTGGAAGATAGAGATCATGACCAAATCAAATCAATCTGATCTCGTTTAACCTTTTCGTTGCATTTTGAGGTTCTCTATCTAACAACCTGATTAACATGAAAACGGTTGTCGTATTTCATTATTCATTATTCATCATTCTGGCAATTTATGCAGATCATGCTTTTGGAATATGCATTTTATCAGTAAAAACTGTAATATTGTGAAATTATTTAATTAGAATTTTCAGCATCATTACTCCAGTCTTCAGTGTCACATGATCCTTCAGAAATCATTCTAATTTGCTGATTTATTGCTCAAGACATTTCTTATTATTATCAGTGTTGGAAACAGTTGTGCTGCTTATTATATTTTAAAAAGTCTATATATTATTTTCAGTTTTCTGTGATGAAAATAACAACGTTTGTTTGAAATCGATTTTTTGCAACAATATAAAGGTCTTTACTCTCACTTTTGATCAATTTAATGCTGGTAACAAAAAATAATAAATGTATCAAGTAAAAAAATATATATACACTACCGTTCAAAAGTTTGGGGTCAGTGAGAATTTTATTTGTATTTTTTGGAGGAAAGAAATCAATACTTTTATTTATCAAGGACAGTAAAGACATTTATAATGTTACAAAAGATTCTATTTCAAACAAATGCTGTTCTTTTGAACTTCCTATTCATCAAATAATCCTAAAAAAAAAAAAAAAAAAAAAAACTGTACAACTGACAGACCAACAACTGTTTCAACATTGATAATAATAATAAATGTTTCTTGAGCATCAAATCCTCATATTATACTGATTTGTGAAGGATCATTTGACACTGAAGACACTGACACTGGTGATGCTGAAAATTCAGCTTTGATCACAGGAATAAATGACACTTTACTATATATTCACACAGAAAACAGCTGATTTACACTGGAATAATATTTAATACTATAACTGATTTTTGTTGTATTTTTAATCAAATAAGCGCAGCCATGGTTAGCAGAAGAGAATTCTTTTAAAAGTATTTAAAATCGTACCGACCCCAAACTTTTGAACGGTAGTGTATATTTAAAAAAGCATTAAATAAGTATTAATAAAAGTGTTAAACTTGACCCCAAACGTCTGAACGGCAGTGTACAAGTTCAAGATTATACTGTATATTCCATATTTTTTTACTGAAATAATTGTTTGGTTATGTTACGACGGTTTCGGGAAAAGGGAAGACGAAAAAAAAGCTGAGCAAATAAGCAAGGGTCACATTTGCATTTCCAAAGATTACGCTTGATTGTTTCCAAGCAAACATATGCACTTCATTTGTTTGCTGCGGGTCATTTTGGCGTACTATCCCAAACAATTCAGAAATATTTGGACTTTCAATATTGATCCCAGTGAAATGCCATGCATATTTTCCACACAGATCCTGTGAACCTTTTCAGTGCTTGAGTTTCATTTTATATCACTTTTAGCATCTGATATCCTAGATGTCGACAGGTTTTTAATTAATATAAAGGTGTTGAAGGAGAGCGAACACAGCAAAACACGTTTCACACATATTCACTGCTGTTTTGTGTGTGTTTTGAGAGCCAAAATTCACAGCCTTCCTTAGTGAAAAACGGTCTTGTCGTAATCAAAAACGCATGCGTTTCCCTGTAATAGAAAAGCCATAAAGTCTTTGTACTGCCCCATTAAATGCGAATTATTTTCAAATACTGTTATTACTCCCTTTTCCCACCATAGCATACAATTAGATCATAATCCGTTATACAAGATAGGACAGATCTGAGTTGAGCAAGCTCTTATTGATGTGTTAAAGGTGTTTAACCTCAAGTTATGAAACACAGCCAAGTTTCGTCGCCTCCGATCCGGCCTGATTCGGCCTAGTTCAGAAAGCCACCTCATGTTTGACAGTCGAGTCACTGTCCCCCCACGGGACCCTTCCTTTCGGTTTTCCTCACATTTCTTACATTGGTAATTTCAGGAGCTGCCCCGACTCCTCAGCAGAGACTCGTTTACATTATTGATGCCCTCTACTCAACAAACAGAGGGAGAAAGAAAGGAGGAGAGAGAGAGAGAGAGGAACTGAGGGAGTGATTGAGTAATCACGCCATCTCTCCATTTATTGTCCGATGCCACGCGTCACCCAGAGGAACGATTAGGAAACCCAATTACTTCCCCCCCACTCCAGCCACTTCTGCCTCTTCTGCCTCTAGCCTGTTGTTATTTTTTTTTTATTACTAGCATGCTTTATTCGTCTTCGTTTGACACTTCCATCCCTCCACAAGACTCCTAATGCCTCCCGCTCTCCCTCGCCCGCCGGAACAATAGCGCACCGTCAGCGAGAAGTTCCGGCGAAGAGAACGCTCTCTAATAGGCCGGCTGCCGAGAGTATCATAAACGTCAGCCTCCGTATGACAAATCTGCCCTAAACTGTGCATAGCTACAGTACTCATCTTATAGCGTACCAGTTCTTTCTCACTCGTTTTTGCTTTTCTTAAAGGAACAGTGCACCCTGAAATGAACGTTTTTGAAAACACTAATTCCAAACCCGTTTGACTTTCCTCAGTTCAACACACACAATTTTTTTAAAACATGTTCTTCTTTCCTATGTAAGGACTGCACAATAAATGTGAGCCAAAGCTTTCAAGCTTAAGAAAGGACTCAAATACATCCTAAAATTGAAGTCTTCTAAACTTTGAGGAACACATTTATTCAGTAACAATCTCTCATTGTAGTATTATTAACATATAGTTTACATTTCATATTTCCATTTAATTTTTTCATCAATTAATTTCATTCATTTAAATCCTAATCTTTTAGACACCATTTTGTGAACTGGATCAACTAATAATCAATTGGTTTAGCCATTTGCCAGTTCACAGCCAGTTCACAAAATCTGGTCTGAACTGGGTTTTGTGAACTGACTAGACTAACTGTTTGAAAAGATTTAAAAGAATGATTCTCATTGTTAATAAATAACCACTAGTTATTTAATGTCAGTAAACTCAAATTTGGGACAGACTAATCCTAAAGAAATCGTAAAGTACCATTCATAGGGACCACTTTTATTTTGCTTTTGCATCTGACACCCTCAGTGTTTAATTCAACTTATTGACCACAATTCTTCACATTTATTGATGTTCCACCGAAGAAGGGAAGTCATATGGTTTTGGAACAACATGATCGTTTTCTTTTTTTGGGTGGAATATTCCTTTTGGATCCAGGTCTTTTCATAGCCATTGAATGTGATTCAACATGGCTTTTATAAAGAGTTTTTTAGACTTAATGTATAGCCCTGTCAAAGTCCTGGCATCATATTAAATAACATGATGTTTGAAGCCACAGGGTTGCTTGAATCGGAACATTTCGATACGGCAGGGACGATTAGAGGCCATTGGCAGACAGAGGAAGATGATGACAGATAGGATCCCATACAGTACAAGTGCTGCCAGTGAAGGTCCCCCCCCCATTTGCATTTGGCCGTGTGTCTGACTACATCAGCCTCAGCTATTTTATGCCTGGCTTGAAACACGGGAGGATCTGGCAACACGTGCCAAAGCACTGGTCACGTCGAGTTTGCCAGCAGCGGCATTAATAATTTACAGTAATGAATCCTGCCGCCTCTGCATGTACTCTACATCACTTCCTCGTCCCAAATGTCTTCATCTGGCATTGATGGCCGTTACATTTAGATGGTTTTGTTAATTAGATTGTGACAGAAGGGTGATTAATTACTATCCTATGTACTGGTTCTTGGGCAAGTTTGTCATTTGCCAAATCTTTTGTCCGGGGAGATTGTGTGTGCGTCATATTCAAGTTCAACAGACTTTTTTCTTTCCATCTTTCACACATTTCAGTTTCTTTCTCAGTAGTTTCTTTTCTTAGCATACATAAAATGAAGGGCATACTCATAGAATGGAACTGCAAGGAGTTGCAAACAAAGATATTCCAGCAAGTTACATGAATGGCAGTTGTGGTAAAAAGGAGGTCAAAGGTTTTTTTCAGTAATTTCCTTTTTTGTGTCTTTGAGACATTGACATGCTGTAAACTGTTTCTTTCACCACGCAGCCTTGAGATTGCTTTTTATGGCTGTCTTGGGTCAGAACATTTTGAAAGAAGTTGTGCAAAGGGGAGTTGTATATGCTAAAATACAAGCAATTGCATTTGACATTGGCATTGCAACAGCCTTCACTTAGTATTGAGAATTTCAAGCACATATTATGTGGGGAATAAATCAGTGTTTTTTTTTAGGGTGAAAACATGGAAATTGCCAAATCATTTGACACCGTTCTGTGTACAAGCTCTAACTAATATCTCCAACTTTTTGCTGTTGTAGGTGGGAAAGGTGGAAAGAAGAAGAAGACCAAAGCAAACGCCAAGCCCTCCAAGATGAATGGCTCCAACTGGGCAAACGTTCCACTGCCTCCCCCTCCTATCCACCCTCTTCCAGGCACGGAGATGGACCACTACGCCTCAGAGCACCATGATGGAGGAGGGTAGGGTCCTGAGTCACTCATTCAGCTCTACTTAGTAGTAATAGTGACAATCCACACTGCACATTCAATGGTCACATCTATAATATCTAGAGATAATGATCCATGTAATTAAGCATTGAATTTTCCCCATCAATTTTAAAATAAAAACGGCCATGATGTGCATAGGAAACTGTTCAAAGGCTCATTCTTGCTAGCTAATACCATCTATAAATCCACTAATGGTATTAATGTATTCCTTAGAGAGTTAATCAAGCTGCTAGCACTAAGTTATTTATTTGTTGTCCATTATAAATAGATGGAATGTTTTTGCCACTGAGTGATAATCTTAAAACCTTGTTTGACAAACTGTTCACACTCAGCAACTTTTAATATACTTTCGCCACTGACGACACTCCACTCTGGTCTGACATCAGCGTCAGCCCATCTGTACAGTTAAAAGAAAACATGAAGGTGGTGATACAAATTAAATATCCTTCTTGAGAGGTGTGCTTGCCTTTCAACCCTGTTAATTTCCATCTTGGAGAGTCATCCAGCTTAATAGGCTCTCTGGCAAATGAGTAGTCTTCTACGCTGTAAATCTCGCCACTGTCTTTAATGGCTTCAGATTAAAACTGTTATGTCCTACGGGATGTGCACTGACAAATTCCTCTAATGAATGTTGGCTTTATGACATGTATTATTTCAGCATGTCTAAGCACAGTTCTGGGAAATAAAAAGCAAAGTTGTTCGGCTAGATCAGCCTGTATTAAAAAACAAGTAAAGCTGTGAAAATCCCATTTAGATTTTTTGCATTTAACCTAATATTTACACCATTACCACTATGCTGTTAAACCTGAGTCTCACTATATCCATAGCTGTTGACTAGACTGACATTTAAAAAAAGAAAAAAAAAAGCCATGCCTAACCAACAACTGGTAGTGGGGTGCCTCAGGGACTCGTCTGCGGTCCGTTTTCATTTTGTTTCTGTCTTTTGTTCCAGGTATGATAGTGATGGTTGGGGCCCGCCATTGCCAGTGCAGACATACCTCCATCAGGGTTTAGAGGATGAGCTGGAGGAAGAGGAAGAGCGGGTGCCCACTCCTCCCATAAGGGGCGTGGCTTCCTCCCCTGCAGCAGTTTCCTTTGGCAAACAGTCCACAGCCACACTGAGCCCATCCCCACGTGAAGAAATACAGCCCATGCTCCAAGCCCACCTAGATGAGCTAACCCGCGCTTACCAGTTGGACATGGCTAAACAGGCTTGGTAAGATCTGAGTTAAAGGTCAATTGTTTTACCGCTAGAGCAGAGATTATAGATGCCGAAATCAGGATCCGGTGGCATTTTTTATTTTATTATTATTATGTTTTTGTTTTTTTTCAATCGTTTTTGTTTTGAAATGTATAATATTAGTGAATTAGATTTTTTTTTAAATTTGAATCTATTTTTTTTTTTATTATAATTTTTTGGGATACCTCTGCACTAGAGGCATCAAATGCAAATGTAAAAAATAATGGCTGTTTAACTTTGAAGATCTGATTTTTTTTTTTTTTTACATAACTAGCACCGCACCCCATTTTGTTACACCGCATTTGTTAGTAGTTTTCAATAAAAGCAAGATGAATAAAAGCATTAAATGAAAAAATTTGGAATGCAGCTTAATTAAATATGAGAACAATTCAGTCGTCCACCCCAGACTGTGTAAAGCATTCTTATAAAGCCCCCATGCTAAACCCATGCTTCAACCTGTCTTTCCAAGAGAAATCGACTTCCGCTTATTACAGTCGGCACTGTAAGGGAACGGCCTCCACTTGTCAGGAGGAAGATGTCATGTTACCGCCATAATGAGTATGTTGCTCATAGTGCGTTTTTGACGACTGAGAAGAGCCCATAATTATATACGAATCCTGGCACAGACCGCATCAAAGCAGAAGCACTGCACAAACACACATGATCCACATATATATATAGACACACAGTGGGGCTGTCATCGAACCTAGCTGTCTAGTGGGTGACAGCCACTGCAAAGACATGCCTGTGGTGGTTGCCATTGTATCCTCTTCAAGCTGCAATTAGTAGGTCATTGTGTTAGCATGCAAACCATGGCACTGCTGAATTAGCCGAATTGTCCCAATTCATTGGAGAGATGACATGGAATGTTCTAGGAAAACCACATTTTGCCTGACAGACAGCACACCCCACGCATTTCTCTTTTGTCTGGGCTTGTCGCTCATTGACACCTTTTGTCTCCAGCTGACAACCCTTGAAGCTATTGCTTGGTTATGCAAAAGAGCATGGTATGTTCATGTTTGACTTCTTTGGAATTCTCCGCAGGCACATGCAGGGTGGGCCTTACCCGCCCCAGGCCCCCGCGCCACCCGTGGGCTACATCTCCAGCACCCTAGTGTCCGATATCGAGACAGACCTCCCTGACGAAGACGACGATGAGGAGGAGGATGAAGGATACGAGATGTCGCCGTCAATTAGGGGCATCGAACACACACCAGGCTCCAGCATGGACAACTTGGACAGCTCTGTTACGGGTAAGGGTACATTTTTGTGCACTTTTGTAATTAACTTGTCAATTCTATGAACTTTTTCCTGTGAAAGAACATGAAGAAGTGCTTTAAAACAAGCATAAAGCCCTTATCTAAACCTTAAAACAATGTTTAGTTTGGTGCACAGTTAGATGTCCGGTGCAGATTGCGTTCTTTCACTGCATGTACTCTAAGCACTGCAGGGGTGCCCATTTCATTTGCTCATTATCCCATCCGTTGTCCTCATAATCGGGGATTTCTATCTCTCTTAAATCATTTCAGGGCTCAGTTTGAACCCAGCATGGAAGGTAGAGAAAAAAAAATGGTTCTTTTTTTTATTTATTAAAAAAGTTAATTAAAATGCAGTCCATTTCGTCAGAGACACCAAACGATATGATCTACTCACATATCAAATTGCAATTCAACAGAATGTGCATGTAAAGATAAGACAATAAACCAGAGGTACTGATCTCTAATCTAAAAGCAGCATATTTCAGTCCAGCGGGCACTTTGAGATTGTTCTGCTGATGTTTTACATGGGAAGCGGTTGTGGTTTATACACATGTGTGCCGCACGTGGCGGCTTTGTTTGTACTAGAATGGTAAAATACTATGTTTTGCTCTGCCTGTCTGTAAATAGCTGTATTTGTTTGTCATCGTCATGCTGTATTTATTTCCACAGCCACTCACCTGAAAATGGGTGCATTGAAATCCAGTTTGTTCAGGCATTTGGGGATAAACACTAATCACCATAATGAGGAGTGATAGACTAAAATATCAAAAAAAGGGGGGAGTAAAGAAACTTAAGAAATTGAAACAAATGATTTTACTCAATCACAACCCTCATTGCTTCCGTTTTCCCATGAAGATTTTGAATAAATCTCACGTTCAGGGATCCATTTCCCCATTGAAGACAGGAGGCACCATTTCAATTTTACAACTTATTGAAAGGGTTTTATGGGCCGTCTGTCATCAGGGACACGTGAAGGGTATGACATTGCGTGGTTAGAAACTAAAAGCCCTCGGTTCTCTAATTTACCACAGGACTGAGGCAAAATGGGACAGTGTTGCTCCTCTAATCAGGCCGAGACGTATGCATTATTATTCTATGGATGTATGGATGTTTGTATGTATGGATGGATGGATGGATAGATAGATAGATAGATAGATAGATAGATAGATAGATAGATAGATAGATAGATAGATAGATAGATAGATAGATAGATAGATAGATAGATAGATAGATAGATAGATAGATAGATAGATAGATAGATAGATAGATAGATAGATAGATAGATAGATGCCCTTCCTAAAGAGATAAATAAAACAGTTTTAACAACCATTTGCATTGGGCCGCTTAGTTAAGGAGGAATAAAGATCACTGGAACATATTTTTCTTTATTGTGCTTGATTATTTATTGCATGCACAACCCTCGGCAGATCAGTGAGTTTGTGAAACAGTGAGGGTGTTTTATAGGAGTTGTAATGTGAGCAGTGAGCTCACTGTCCTGCTCCACTCCGCTCCCATAAACCCTTGCACCGACTGCAGATCGCGAGGTCACGTGTCCCGAGGCGGGCGTCTCCGCCTACTCGTCAAGGGGAATCATTACGATGCTTAATGATATGCAGATGAGGGCTCGGGGCAGTGTAAATCAGCTTTAGTGGCAGCAGGGTGTTGGATGAGTTTTACAACTACATTTAGCTGAGCTGTGAATATTAACTGTGCATTATCGAAACGTTCAGACAGTCAAAAATAGCCTTTTTCGAATCCATAAAATGTTCAAAAACCATGTCAGATTTTTTTTGTATTAGCTCCATATTTATAGTAGCTACAGTATTGTAGCTTCAAAACGTTTGCCGTTTGTGACTGCCAACTCCAAATTAGCAGCAATTTGTGGGAAGTTCTCTTCATGGTACGCCACGCCGTATAAAAACATTTGGGTTTGCGAACTTGAATGTATTTTGGCCGGAGAGCGGTTATTGTTTTGCAGCTGCCAGCATTATTATATGGCGAAGAGTGAAAGCTTGGTATTTTCAGGGATCTGTTTTAGGTGGCTGGTTGTTAAAGGGGATGTCGTCTCTGGAGGAGGCAGGAGGCGCTGAGGCGTAGTGCAGGTATTCTGCAGGAGCCGTCTCTTCTGATGTGGAGCTCTGTACCTGCCTCTGTCTCTGCCAGCACATTCAATTCATTATATGCAGTCTTGCTTTGCTGAGAGACAGTCTCGAGGGACTCAACTTTTTTTCTTTTTTTTTTTGCAAAACAAAGCCATATGCAGTTTCTGAGGAAATTCAAAGGAAGAGACTGCCAGAAAGAGTTTTTACTTCTTTCTTTTTTTTGTCTGCATCATGTTATTTTCTCTTTTAGACAAGAGAAACACAAAATGTATGTTGGTGCTTTAAAAATCTTTGTTATATTTGCAGGTGTTATAATATTATATTTTTAGCATTTTATATGCTAGCAACAAGCAGTATTTACTTTACAGTATAAATATAGTGTTACAGATTTTCAGTCATAATAATAAATAATAATAATAATAAATATTGGTAGGTAGTAGTATTTTCTAAGAAACTATTTTATAGTAGTCATATTATTTAATAATTTTTAAAGGCCCACTGAAGAGCCTTGGATCACGTAGCTTTGTATGATGCGTTGACGTAATTTCCACTGAAACAGGAAGCTTAAGCGGGACATTTATTGGCTCCTCCCCATTTTCAAATAGCCAATAGCGTTTAGTTTTCCTCACAGACTGCAAGTCGTACTTGACGGCACCATGGAAGCGAATCCGAGCGCTGATGACACGATGGATTCTAGTAGAGGTGCTAATAAATTCTAGCCATTTCATTCTTAACCAACGTACAGTTGGAAAACGTAATAAAACTCGAGCGTTTGAGCAACCGAACACACATCTCTAACCCATATTTCTCCGTGTTGTGTAAACTGTCACTTTGGCCAGGTGGTATTTATAGCATAGGGGGCGGGGCGCTTTAGATTCTATAGAGCATTTGATTGGACAGAAGATGTGATGAGAAGCTGAAGTCAGCAGTGATGTCATAAAAATCCGTAAGTGAGAGACTGTGAGAGACGGAAGTTTTGAATGCTTATATCTCCTAAAGCGAATTTTGTCATTGTTTTGGAATACATCAGCTTATTTATAACCGTAAGGGTAACATATTCATACTAAAAGCTAAAAAACTTAGAATTTAATTCCAGGGGGCCTTTAAAGCTGCATTTCTTTAAAGGGGTCATATAATGCCATTTTTGTAGAAGCTAATATGATTCTTTAGGGTCTAAATTAAAAGTTTATAATATACTTTAATTAAAAATTCTCATTAGTTTTGTAAGAAAACACTTATTTTACCTGGTCAAAAACAGCTCTGTTTTCAGCACGCCGTTTCAGTGCATATGACTTTAAATGATAATGAGCTTTGCTCACCCCGCCTCTCTGTTCTGTGTGTACACCGTTTGTAACACAATAACACAATAACCATAACGCGTTGTTCATTATAGACGTGAGATTATGAATTATATTGAGAACGTCATACATAGAAAACATGCCGTAATGTACCCTGAGTGTAAACCTTAGACGCATTCATTGTGAAGCGTGCAGCTAGCGATTTGCAAAGATTAATATTAATATAAAGGTTAATAAAACGTTGCACTCACTTCAGTTCTTCTGGAGGTTCAGCAGGAACACGAACGCGCGGACTATGATTGACAGCTCCCTCACGGTCGAACGGCTCGATTTGAGACAGGGGAAAACATATAAGGAGATTAAAAAAAAACACTGGATGGATTTTTATCATTTTATGATGGCACTGCCAACACACATTTCAGTACAATCAACTTGTAAAAGTGCATGTACCATTATATGACCCCTTTAAAATCCTTAAAGAAAAACTAGATAATGTTTTGAAAGCACTACATTGTTCGTTGCGTCACCAAGACCTAGACTACAAATCTGTCACCGAGACCTAATTAGCTCAGTGTTGAATCTTGAGACATACTTGAAACTATAAAAAATATTACCCAGGCAACACCAGTAACCATTGTAACCCTCTTAACTTTACTCTCGGATCATTAAACAATAGTCGCGCCATCTCACATCATCTTCCCCGAGGATGTTTGTGCCGGGTTGCTATCAATCAAAAAAAAATCCATGCCATAAATCTGACAAGTGCCAAAGAAGAAGAACAGCACGTAGCCGTGTGGTTGCTTTGATCATGCTGCGTGTTTCTCTGCGAGATATCAGCTGCTTCACCTCAGGCCGCGTGCAGGTGCGTGCGTTCCTTCCCATCAGAGCAATCAAAAGGAAGTGAGGTCGTGATGTGTAGTCAAGTGGCTGGTGTGAGTTTATATGCAGGATGAAAGCAGGACAAGTTACTTGAGAAAAAAATGCCAGAACAGCTCAGATTAGTGAACCCCCCCCCCCCAAAAAAAAAACCCATCTTCAGTAATATTAAATGACATTAATGTTTTAGTTAATGAATTACGCATAGAATGTAACAGCGATTTTTGTGTGCCTGGGTGTTTCCCTTTTTTTCTTTCTGTAAATCTACCCTACTCATCCATTTTGTTGTGGTTATTAGTTTCATAACAGTGACTACCTAATAATTTTGAAGGTGGCTGACACATCTCTTGTCAAACATAACTTACCTGTGCTCATCTTTATTCAGATGAGAGGATAATCATTCCCAGCACACATCCGAAGCCCCATTATACAGTATTATACTGATTTTAAATGTATTTTTCCATTCGCCTTCATCAAGGCATCAATAACTTATTAGTGTGTAAATATTACTAAAGTATATATCCTGTCTCAGTGTATACATCCTGTTTTTCTGGAAAACAATAAACTAGAAAACCTGGTCAATCTAACGCCCATGCGGCCGCTCCCCTCCAGGCTCTATGGTGAACGGCTGGGGCTCGGCTTCAGAAGATGATGACAGAAACTTCTCCAGCAGGAGGTCTAGTGCCGGCAGCTCCTCTGACGGCTCACTCTTCACCCATTGCAGCTTTGCACGAGCCCTGGTGGCGGCCGCAGACAAGGCTGGTTACCGTCTGGACGGCACCAGCCTGAGCAAGAGAGGTCGGTTTGGAGGAAACAAAGGAATTCGAGACTGGAAGTCTGGTGTTTGTTGACTGCAAAATGGCTCAGTCTTAACAGAATGATGCTTCTTTTCTGCTTTCTGATTTTACGCCGGTGAACTCTTGCTTTTATCTGAAGGGTTTTTGAAAGCGGCATGGTGCAAATACTAACATCTTTATGGATTTGCTTGGTGGGTTTTGGCGACGACTGTTTTCACTTAGCAGGGTTTTGGTTCTATGCTTTCAGTTTACACTGCGAGCGAATGAATTAACTGGGAACAACTCCAACACTTATGTCTTCAGATTCTTTGTTCTTCAGGTTTGACTTTGTGCCTCTTTCTGACTCTATAATAATCTTGATTGTTTAGGACTTCACCCACAGATATTCAAGAACCCACTTTCACAATCCTAAACCTTTTCTCCAACAGGCTGCGCAATAGAAATGAAATGTACTGATTGATTCTGCTGCTTCTGAATCGAACTAACAAGCTGTCCGCCCTACTTCTGAGCAACATGCCATGCTTTTCTCTCAAAATGTGTTTACCATCTCTAGCTTTTCGATAACATTACGGGCTAACCACGGTTCTTTCTTTGCTCACTGCAGATAAAGGTCTACACCATAGACCTCGTCCCGCTAGCCCGTTTTCCACAGATGGAAGTACGGTGGGCACACACAGCCTTGGTCACCAGCGGGCGCCGAGGCCCACCCGTAAACACAAAGGCCCTGGCACTGCCCCGCACCGCCGCGATGCCAGCGCTGATGGTGAACTTTAGTTTTAAATTAACAGATAATACCAAAGCATGGTTTACACTACTGTAGATAACAGATCTCTCTTGCATGCTTTATTGTATTAAAGGGATAGTTCACCCAAAAATGAAAATTATCCCATGATTTACTCACCCTCAAGCCATCCTAGGTGTATATGACTAGCTTCTTTTAGACAAACACAATCAGAGATATATTAAAAAATATCCTGGCTCTTCCAAGCTTTATAGTCGAAGTGAATGGGAGCCAATATTTTGAAGCCCAAAAAAGTGCATGCATTCATCATAAAAGTAATCCATATGACTCCAGGGGGTTAATAAAGGCCTTCTGGAGCTAAGCAATGAGTTTTTGTAAGAGAAAATCCATATTTATAACTTTATAAACTAAAATAGCTAGCTTTCAGCACACGGCCTACGCAAGTCGACTTGCGCCACAAGAGTAACCCCTGACGCGATGTATGACGTAAGATGTAGGAGTAGCGTAAGCTTAGACACCTCTCGTGGTTCAAACAAAATATATTTTTTATCTACGATTGTGTTTGTCTGAAAGAAGCAAGTCATATACACCTGACCTAGGATGGCTTGCGGGTGAGTAAATCATGGGATAATTTTCATCTTGGGGTGAACTATCCATTTAATGTAGTAGTCAACATTGGTTAAAGGAGACAGATGGGGTCATAAGCAAATGCATTTAGCAATAGAAAATATCCAAGCCATTAAAATAATTTATCAAATAGAATGAAATCAATGTTACCCCTTTGAGCCCATTTATGTTGCTATAAAAGACACCTACTGTCAAATTATGATAAATGCATACTATGGAAATGCTGTTCCTGCACTTTGAATTCACACGGTCCTTCTTGCTTTTATCCCAGATCTGCCTCCACCACCAGAGCCTCCACCCTGCCAGACAGCTCGCATCCAGGGGGCGAGGAACTTGCCCAACCCCTCTGACCGCAAAGCTTCCTCCTTGGAGAGGCAACCCATGATGGGCCTGGAGGAGATGAAGTGTTCCTTGGACCGGCAGGCCCGAACCTCACTGGAGCGCCACCGACAAGCCCAGGACAGACTGGGATCCATAGAGAGAGGAGAGGAGAGCAGAAGAGGACAGAAAAATGGCCATGTTTCAGGTAGGACGATGGACAGTTTCCATGAATGTATGCCAGAGCTCTATTGACAGTTTGGGGTCTTAAATGGAGACATAAAGGAGAATCAGTGTTAGATTTTGGATCCTGGTTCCAAACAATGGATACTAGTTAGGCTAGTTCAGCTCCAACCCAGATTAAACATCCAAACCAACTAATCAATTTCTTCAGGATTTCTTAGAACAGATAAGAGTGCAGGAAGGTGCCCCTCAATACATAGGATTGGACAACCCTGGGTTAGGACAACACCAAACTAGTGCTAACCAATTTCAGCACCAATATTTCCTTACCGTACATTCACACCGCCGCCGGCGAGTGCTTTTATAATTTGCATTCCCGCTGAAAAAGTGTTCTAGCATGAAAATCTTGCCTATAAATAGTGTTGCGCGCCTTCTTATCAAATTCAAATGATCAACCTCCTCTATTTTGCTTGGGAACTAATGTGGTCGGAACCAAAGTTTACAGGACTGCGTTCTCTGGAATTCTCTCAAACGGAGCCCTTCTACATTCCGATTGGTTGCCGTCGGTTGCCCCCAAACCGTGTCATTGCTTATTACCATAAAGTTGACCTGGCTTCAACTCTCCTCACCGCTCTCACCGCCCAAGACGCGCCGCGCCCTGCCCTCGCCACTTTGACGCTCTCGCCGGCGACGGTGTGAACGCACAGTTAGTCAACCAGCAGGATAATTTTGGTCAACCAACTTCCAAGGATCCAAACTAGCACAATCATGCTGTTCACCAGTTATTCAAATTCTGCTCCTGGAGGGCCACGGTCCTGCAGAGTTGAGCTACAACCCTAATTAGCACATCTGATCACAAGGTCTTCAGGATTACTAGAAACTTCTAGTCAGGTAGGTTGGAGCTAACTCTTCAGGAAGTTGCCTAGGCCACTACCAAACTAGTGCTAACCAATTAAAGTCTGAAATTGATCTTCAGCACCAAGATTCCTTAGTCAACCAGCTTGTCCATAAGACATTTTGGTCATCCAGCTTCCAAAATTTGAAAAGTTCACCAACTAGACCAGCACCAAACTATCTCTAACCAGCCTGGACCTTGTCTTCAGCAGATTTAATGGGCATCAGAGATTTTTTATACATATATATATTTATATATACTTCCTTTTAAAATGGCACAAACATTTTTATGAAAGAACTGAACCTGATCTTACATGTCCACATGAGTTAAATCAGCCTGACACAGTAAACACGCTCTTAATTCAGCAGAGCAGGTCTGTAAAATATTATCTTGCTATCGTGGTCATCAGAGGCAGATGTTTGACAGCACCAGCTGTGGACCCTTGGCATTCATTTACGGTCCCTGCTGTAAGGAGGCCAGGCTGGAGCAAACAGATTGCCTTGTCTCCCCCTCTTAGTGAGCTCTTCCATGGCCAACACTGGCCTTCTCCAGGAACCAACAGACAGGAGGCACACTTAGCTGCACAGATGTACTCTAATCGTTCCAGCCCTCATTTTTCACTGTATACACACACGCTGCAGAGAAGCCGAGCTCCATCTGTGCCTGTCTGATCATTAGGATCCACCATTCTGGGTTTCCATCCCAAACGAAGCATAAAGAACTAGGCCTGGATCTGGCTTGACACAGAGGGGGATGTGGGTTGGGCAACCCGTCTGGTTTGGTCTCATATGTCTTCATTTTTATCTTAAACTTTGGTGTGGAGATATGTTTAGCCGTCTGAACGTATTGCTAATGAGTACAGTTCGGTCAAAGCTGCCAAGAGTTGGTCACCTCAGTATTAGTCAGAGAGAAACCAATCATGGATATTTTTCAAGCTGGAAAAAGCCCAACAAATAAATGTATGGTTTGGATATTTTGTATGTTTTCAGAAGAGGCCATATTGCCATACAACAAACCGTCATTCCCATCCCCCGGGGGCCACAGCTCGTCTGGGACGGCCTCCTCTAAAGGGTCAACGGGTCCTCGGAAAGGAGAAGGGACGAGGGGACAGCACCAGCGCTCCACCACAGAGCAGGGTGAAAACAGCTACATGGGGACCAACGCGCAGTACTCTGGAGAGTTATGTGAGTCTGAATAGGTTATTCTGGCACAACTTCAATATCAAAGGTGCTTGGAAGTAGTAAAGCACTAACAAGTTAACACGCAACACTTGCTGATTGAAAAATTCATTTTTCACATTGGCCTTGAAGTGTGAAAATGAGCCATTTAATACAAGTGAAAGCAGAGTACAAATTTAAAATGATTTGAAATGAGCTTGTAGAAGTGTGCCGAAACCTTGATGGTTTAAAAGTGTTGCTGGGTTGTCAAATAAATTGTCATATAAACCGTGTTGAGGAATATTTATTTATTTATTTAATAGGATGCATTACATTTAATATGTTTCTTTCTAACAAAACTAAAATGTATCATTTTTAAAACAAAGCTAATTATATTAGTTACCCAACTAGTTAGTACTTTTTCATACAGTAGGTGTAAATGAAACATGCCATGTAAAACCTGTGATTAAGAAATAAGTAATTATAAAGTTTGTGCAGGGTTTTTTTTTTTTAGTGTCTTAAATTCGGACAGTAAATATGAAACTATGGGGTGCATCAATGTTTCATTATTTTTTTTTAATTTTTCAAAACTGACTTGCATGTTCACTTTGTATTGTTTACAGAGTGAGCCTTTTGGATGGAAACTGAAGAATGCCTTTATCTGTTCTGGAAATGCCTCACCTGCTTGGTGCAGTGGACTCGTGAAGCGTCAGAAGGAAGAATGGGGGGGGGGGGGGGGAGAAAAAATATGAAAAAGACAAACTGTAAATGTGATGTAAAGATGGACATGCAACCCACAAGATCCGCAACATCCCTCACCTTCCCCCTTTAACTCTTCATTCACAGAAAAAGAAAATGTTAGGGGCGAAAAAAGAAAAAAGAAAACCAACGGAAGGCCTGAGAACCGAGTCACCCAGCTTTGGTGAACTTGCGGAAAGGAAATCGAGTTTCCTGTAAATATATTCTTGACATCGGAGATTGAAAATGACATTATTGTTATTGCATTGCTATGCAAGCCGAGTTCTGTTTCTGCGCTCTCCTCCCTCTTACGCTGTTGGTCGTTTGTATGATATGTGAATTGATGGGCTGTGGTGCCATAGAAATTATGTTGTCATCCATCATTTGTTAATACTTCTCATGAATTAATTGTTGTCATTATAATAATTATTATAATTAATTATTTTCTTTTGCACTGCAATTTTGGTGATAAGCACAAAACCATGGCTCCTGCTGACATGAAGAATTGGAGGAAAAGAAATGTGAAGGGGAGTTTCTGTACTGTAACTAGAGATAAGAAAATATATAACCGTGTACAGAGATATATTAAGAGATGCCTGAGTCTATGCTGGTGGAAAGACTTACAGTAGTGACGAACTTTCCTGCGAGAGGAACCAGACCCTTTCCATGCTGGAAATAGACCGAGATGGGTTCGGAAACTGTTTGCAGGGAAATTTATTCTAAGTGGTTCTCTTTTCAACACATCCAGCTACCCCTACTAGTTAATACTACTCAATCTAGTCCAATTGGTATATATTTAGGCCAGATCTTTGAACTACACTGGACTACAGGTACCAACTTTGCCTCTTCCCTGGCTCACCGTTTGCCGCTTGCTTTTGTTTTGCATTTAGTATTGTGGCTATTTAATATGGTCCATCTGAGCATAGCGAAATTAATAGACACCAACATGGCTAATGTTTGCAGGTGAATTGTTTTTTAACTTGCGAGATAATTGGGCTTTTTTATTTGTATTTGTTTTTTCGATCTCCACTCAAAATTTGATTACAAGCACTTGAAACGCGAGTAATTTAAAAGCCATATGAACAATACAACGCCCCTGCCTTCCCGTAAGGCTCCTGCCTTACTCTAGAGAGGTTTTGTAGACGTTATGATCCCGTGCTTGTCTTGAGATTCTGCGTACGTCTCAGATCACGAGTGGAGAATGAAGTCAGGTAACTTAATTTCGATTGTTTTGTTTTTTTGTTGAGCACTTAATGTACCTTGTTTTTTATATTTCTGACGATGTCCCAAAGCCTTGTTTTCAGGTTCTACTTTACCTATGCAGGGCACTGAATCACTAGGATCCATAAACAACTCCACATTCATTGGTAGCCTATATTGATTCAGATATTTGTCCTGTAATCACATGCGGAAGTCTCAAAATGAGCTAAAAGCCAATAACATTTTGCCTTTGACTTTGCAAAAATACGGCAATATCTCTCACACGATCGCTAATGCGTGATGGTCGTGCGATTTTTTTTTTCCTCCACGTCCTCGGTGTGGTGTAAAATGTCAATCAGACCTCCAGAAAACGTTTCCACTGTCTCCGGCCACTTCATACAGTACGTTTACCGAACAGCCCAGTTGGTTCTATTCGCTTGATGAAATTTTACATATATAAATATATTATAAAAACAAAATGTACAAAAAGGCTGCTCAAAAAAGGATATTTTTTACTGTGGAATCTTCAGGAGTTACTGGTGAAATGACTGTTTTCTTTCGTTATTTCCGTCTTCGTTTTTGTACAACGTTACTGAGGAGAGCTCTCCCAGACCGGGCCGACGTCCCATCCACGTCTTTCTCTCAGAATTCACATCATTTCAATGCTAGTGTCCAGCAGTCTGGAATAATGAGGTGCGAACGAGTATCTCAGGTGATTTTACATCTATATCGGTGGTGTTGATGTGGGTGTGTATAAATGTATATATTCATATGCATCCTCACGTAAGAGAATTCATTCCATGTTCGCTATTGAAACGTTTCTCCACCCCTTGTACCTGATGGATTGCTATGCTCTCTCTTCCTTTTTGGCCCTGTCGACAGTGGTTTTCCATTCCTTTCTCTTCCATCTGAAAAACGTGCCGGTACACTAAATGTCCATAAGACAAAGATGTCACTTACAGAACATACCAAAATTAATATTGATATTTCTAATGTCTAATGCATTTTAGTGTCTTTTTTAATACTTGTTTCTTTAAACATCACAGTGTTGTTGTTTTTTTTGTATTTATTAAGATAATAAAGGTATATTGTGAAAAATGGATAAAGGTTTGTGGCGTGTTTTCTCCTCGATTTCCTGCATGTTTCACACCAAGGCTTTGTTTTCACGGGCTGAATCGGCTGAATTTGAGATGCTCAGATAATTTTTTATCATTTGTATGCGCAACCTCCCGCTGCTTTCTCAACAGAAAGGCAACAAAAGGATGATAAATACAGAAACGCCGACAAAAGTCATCAATCCTTTCCAGAAATGGCACACATACTGTTTTTTTAATGCCATGTGCTCTTTGTCTGTCCCCCTTTCCCTCTGTACTTTAATAGCCTGATACATGTTTTTCCAGAAATATAGAAACTGGAAACTTTTGAAGGAAATCTCTTGAATTTCCTTTTATATATATATTCTATATAGGACCAATAGATAGATCTATGTATGTATGTGTATGTATGTATGCGTGAATATGTATGCATGTAAGTATGTGTGTGTATGTATGTATGTATGTATGTGTGTATGCTGTCATTTGACCGTTCCAGATAGTTTTTTCTTTATTTCTTGAGTTGTTGTATTATGACTTATTTTTCTATTAAATGTTTATTTGTTAAATTGAGTTCCATGCGTGGCCTCCCCGTTATTATGTTGCTTCCCCTTGAGCCAGGTCAGGTGGACGTAACATATGGATGTCAAATGATCACAATATTACAGGAAGTTGGTAAAAAAAACTATTCTATTTATTGGTAATATTAACCGTTAAATGCATGATTGTTTTCGCCAATCATTATTACATTTTCGGGTCTTTAGCGACCCGGATCTATATCTAATAAAGATAGATATCTACCTATCTACCGATAATATAAAACTCTCCTGATATTAGATTAACAATTACAGAAGAATAAAATCAAGCATATTTTGTTACATTGTGGAGCTTGGCAGGGGTCAGTTTGAGCAGATGTTTTATACCATCATCACTGTCCTCATCAGATGTCATTTCCCAGTACATTCAGCATCTGGCTCATATTCGCCATCTCAGGCATGATCTCAAAACTATCATTTTCAACATCTTCGAAATCAATATTTTGATCACTGACAGCTTATTCGCCAGATCCATCATCAAGTGACAGTGACACTAATATTTGATCGCGTTCAGTACTTGCTCTGCAGTAAATCACTGAGCCATTTCAAGTTTTGCTGATGATTCTTCCTATTCTTTTGTTTTCTGCCTGCGGTAACTATGAGTGAAACGTAACTTCATCATTGTGTTTCAGACATTGCTAGCTTGTGGAATAAAGGTGAATCGCATTTATACAGTCATCAAAGATTCAATTACTGTTGTGCAGAAAAAAATATATACTTGCTTTGCTAAACACCTCTTTTTTGTTCTTGTAATATTGTATATAATGAATTGATTGATGAATACTAAGAAGGTTGATGTCTAACTTTTAAAAAAATGTATGAGGAGGGGGGTAGTGAATGACGTCCCGGGTCACTAAAGACCCGAGGTATGCGTTTAAGGGTTAAAGTAAATGTTAAAGATGATCTAAAACAAACAGGTCATCATTTACTTACCCGCATGCCTTTCCAAACCCGTATGACCTTTTTTCTTTTGTATAACATAAAATAGGTGTTTTTGTTAATTGCATTGTTGAGGTGCAAACCAATGCTGTTTGATGCCATATCATAGTAAATGATGACACTTTTTGGGGTAAACTACTTGAAGACAAAGATGAGCGTGATGTTTTGTCACTTTCAGCCATTTCAAACTGATTTTTTTTATTCTTTAAACGGTACTGTTTAGATTCAGACCATGAATGAAAAAGGGACTGAATAGAGAGAAAAAGAAACTAGCCTTTGTTTTCACTGAAAAATGTTTTTGCATTTATGCCATATCCCAGCTTGTGTTTTCATTTATTCTGACCCTTTGAGTAAACTACACTGTTGTAAAAGCCTGCAAGGCTGAAAAATAATGACTAGCCCTTTTGTTTTGCCAGCAAAGCAACTTTTCCCCTCTCTCCCAATTTCATGGCTTTTTCCTTCTCATTTTTCACCTGCTTCGCCTAAATGTATTTTCCCCTTTTTGCCCATTTGTTTGGGAAATGATTGCCTTCCACAGTTGCAATATTAACACCCCGTCTACTCCGGTTTATCGCTGGTCCTCCTGGCGATAAGATATGAACTCACGCTTAACTATTGGCTTTTAATTGTGTGTACGGAGCATGACGTTTGGTGTTTGATTTCATTGTGTTGCTGCTGCATTTGAACCCATGACTGCTGCAGATAAATGCATGAGTGTTGCCATTTGTGGTTGTTGGAGAAGTGCTGGTATGTGGGTTAATTAAAGGAAACATCCCTGGCTGCTGTTGCTGTTTTTTTCCTCTCTCTCTTTTTGTATTCTCTCTCACACACAGTAATGAGGAATGGAAGCAGAGAGGCCGGTGGTACCAGTACAGCACAATTCATCATTCATGTCATCCATACCAAAGCCAGCTGCTCGGAACAGACACAGAAAATTAGCATTTCACCCCCATCTCTTCTCTTTCTCTCTCGCTTTGAGTCGCTCTTCTTCATCAACCCCCATTTTGTCACTTCCTCACTGTTAATGGTCCTCTCTTCTTATCATTTAACTGGGAAACTAATTCCTGTCTTTGATTACTGTCAACCGCAGCACAATGACCCATATCCGTCTCCTCTGGTTCTGCTGAAACTGCCGTTTCCCTGGATTGGATGTCAAGGCAAAGTAATTATTCTCTTTTTAAACTTCTGGTTTGGTTTCTGTCTTGGCTTGTCTTGCAATACATTTACATGTACAGTTATATAAAGTGCAAAGTAATCAAAATAAATAGCTATTAGGCCTGTTTCTGCAAACTGCAATTGTTGATTTCACACTAGACTTCGTGCTGCATGCACTTCCGTTTATTTATTGTCATTATTAAAAGATGCGAACAGAAATGCGAACTGTGCAAATGCTGTCTTTCGTGACGCACAAAGTCGGACCTGCAAATTCACATTGCAGATATTTGACCATTTGAGGAGGTAAATGTGACAGATTCAATGAACACAATGATGGTTTTCAGTGTTGCGGAGTCCGAAGTATTGCATTTCTGATGCATATCAGAGCTGCAGTTCTACACAGATAACATATAATATATACACAGATGATCCAAAACATTATGACCACCTGCCTAATGCTGTTGGTCCTCCACGTGCTGCCAAAACAGGAGTACAAGATACAAAACAAGAGCCCTGAAGATGTCCTGTATTATCTGGCACCAAGATGTTAGCAGCAGATCCTTCAAGTCCTATAGACTGTTAGGTGGAACCAAACTCTCCAGCACATCCCACAGATGCTCAATTCAATTGAGATTTGGGGAATTAGGAGGCCAGGCCAACACCTTGAACTCTTCATCATGTTCCTCAAACCATTCCTGAACAGTGTGTGCAGTGTGTCAGGGTGCATGATCCTGCTGAAAGAGCCACTTCCACCAGGGACCACTATGGTCATGAAGGGATGTACCTGGTCTGCAACAATGTTTAGGTACAGTAAGTGGCACGTGTCAAATTTACATCCACATGAATAGCCGGAATTAGGGTTTCCCAGCAGAACGTTTCCCTAAACACTCCCTCCACCGGCTTGTCGTCGTCCCACAGTGCGTCCTGGTTCATTACTTCCCCAGGTAAACGGCGCACACATACATGACCGTCCACGTGCTGTAAAAGAAAAGATAACTCATCGGACTAGGCCACCTACTTGTACCAGTTTCGACACTTGTGTACCCATTGTAGGCGCTTTCAACGGTGGACAGGGGTCATCATAGGCACTCTGACTGGTCTGCGCTTCACAGCCCCACACACAGCAGGGCGATGAACATTCCTCCCGTAACCATCATTCAAATTTTGTGTGACTTGTGCCACAGTAGCCTGAACCTGATTTCACCAAGTACATCATTCCTGGATCAACATCTTTGTTGTTCCTGGAACAACATTCCAGTCTAAAAAAATGTAGTCCTAACCATATCCCATCGTTAAACCTAACCCAACCCATAAGTTATCCCTAAAATCAGAGGGAAATGATATGGGAATGACACTGATGTTTAAGACCCTAATCCTGGTTGTAAGCCTAAACTTGACACAAACTGTAAACTTGTCCCTCAAATCTGATTGGTTAATTTGAATGTTGCTCCAAGATCAACACAGATGTTGATCCAGGAACATGTTGTACTTGGTGAAATCAGGTTCTGCCCTTCTATACAGGATAGCCTTCATTGCCCGTGTGTATTGATGAGCCTTGGGCGCCCAACAGCCTATCGCCGGCTCATCCCTCCTCGGACACTGTTGGTAAATTCTCACCACTGTTGACCGGGAGCAATCCACAAGCCTTGCCGTTTCAGAGATACTCTGACCCAGTCGCCTTGCCATAACAATCTGGCCCTTGTCAAAGTCACTCAGATCTTTATTCCTGCCCATTTCTCTGGCATCGAACTAATCTAATATACCCAGATCTTACTATGTGGCCTTGTTTGGAGATAATAAACTATATTTGCTTCACCTGTGACTGGTCATAATATTTTGGCTCATCAGTGTATTTTTTTATTTATATTAAATAGTTTATTATCTTCAATGCATGCATGTTGCTTTGGATAACATCATCTGCCAAATACATGCGTCCGTGCAAATGTAGTGTAAATACAATCAACTGCATTCCAGATTTACTGAATAGAAAGTGTTTGTTTGCGACAACGATGTTGATCCAGGAACATGTGGTACTTGGTGAAATCACGTTCACCCAATATTTATTTAGGCCGTTTTTACGGAATAAATAAGTTGGTTACACTTTATTTTAAAGTGGCATTGTTACAGTATAATTATATATTTAAGTACTGAGTAATATTTATTAACTACATGTACTTAGGGTTAGGGTGGATTAGGATTTGGTGTAGGGTTAGTTGCGTGTAATTATGCATCATTGACTCTTATTTTTAATTACTATGGTAAGAACATGTAACAAGGACACTGTAAAATAAATGTTTATAGTGCATTTTTGTATTTGCCGATTTTCTTAGCAGCATTACATTGCTTATGTGTGTGGTTAGAAACATCATGTACTGCAGTAAGATCCAATCACAGTAAATTAATTTAACATTTATGCTTCCCAAACTTGTCAGTTCTTCCTTTTGTTGGAAAGCAGATAAATTCAAATGAGGTCGTTTCTTTTCATTTCACTTTTAACTCCAAGGTCTTGTTTTTTCCTCTTATCTCGCAGCTCTACCATCTTTTCATAGAGTCGGCTCCTCTAGGCTCTCATTGCCGTCTTTATAAGCTATCCTTCCTACGGTTAGCTGAGGGACTGCTGTAATTACCCAAGAAACCTTGCTGCAGCTTTTCCTTTTGTCAGCCTTAAGAAACCAGAAGGCCAATCTCGGAGCGGCTGTGACATTATCTTCAGATTGAATAAAAGTTGAAGGAACTCTTTGAAAGAGAACATCTATTCAACCACGAATCAAAAAGAAAATATATTTTTTTCCAAACCTCACACTCCGTGTCCACCTGCAAGTTCACCTGTTGGAGGTTTCGGAGATTTGGTCCGAGCCGTGGCTTGTCTTCAGGTGGGATTTCCTTGATGAACATCTCTTAATCAAGCTGTAATTGTTTGAGCATGACCTTTCTTGACCCGGTTAATGGGAATTGCCCTGATTAACGATGTGTGCTCAGTCACACAGTGGGAGGCGCCGCCCACACCCACGAGTCATTGGTTCATTCAATTAATTAATTAATTAATTAAAGGGTAACAATGAGGCAGAAAACAAAGGACCAGCCAAAGGACAACGAGGAAGCGATAGTCTTCCTGTAGTTTTCTGTTAAAAATGATTTATGTTTATACGCATGCTGATTGATAATTATAAAGCATCAAGCTATAATCGCTCTGTTTGAAATTAAGCAAAGGATGATTTAGAACTGCTACATGTAATTTAATCATATTCCCTGAAGACTCTAATATGAGAGGAAAGGTGCAAATTAAACACCTATTATATATTCGATGGACAACGTTATAATAAGTTTAAAACCTAACTAATATCTCTAATCCTTGAAAACCATTATTTTGCCAAGTATTCCTATAAACATTTTGATGATCCTAGAACAAACAGTCTTAACAAATATATAATACATGTAGTAGATAACTATCTGTTAGCGTTTTCATCTCATCTCAATGATAGTAAATGTTTGGACTTGGATATAGTGCACAAATTTGTATTAATTTTATGGTTCTGTAATGTTTTTTTTATTTGTTCCATGGATCAAGGTTTGGAAATGAGATTGAGTAAATGATGATAGGTTATTTCCTAAATATATATTTCAATGAAATGTATTGGTTTTATTTATTTATTTTAAAATAAAAAATAGCTAGCCTACCTAACCTGTGCTATACAGAACATTTGACACCCCAGCCAAATACTAAACATGCATACACACGTTGATGTAAACAAGGCAGGGGCAATATAACACATAAACATATACACGCATATTAATTGTGACTGTTTGCTAAGCCTTAATGACATACGCATATGCAAACAAACATGTTTGGTGAAGCAAATGTCATATTGAGTCACCGTTGTGTTCCAAATACCTTCTGTATTTGTGCACACTAATAATCGACAGATGTTTATTGACATTAAAATGTCAACATTGAATGAAAAAGTAGAAGATCCACTTCGCAAACTTTGGTGATATGACAGATCATATTCACCTCGCTTCCAGCAATCTGCGAACGTGAGGAAAATGTCACTCTTTTTATATTTGCCTTTACTTCGGAACTGGCGTCAAAAGGAAAGGTTGGGGTCTTAAAATGTTAGTTAACCCCAAAATTAAAATTATACCATAATTTACTGACCCTCAAGCCATCCTATGTGTATATGACTTTCTTCTTTCAGCCAAACACAATCAGAGTTATATAAAAAAATATATAATGGGAGTGAGTGGTACCATTTTTTTTTAGCACAAAAAAGCGCATCCATCCATCATAAAAGTAATCCATACGGCTCCAATAAAGGCCTTCTGAAGCAAAGCGATGAGTTTTTGTAAGTAAAATATCCATGTTTGTGACTTTATAAACTATAATCACTGGCACCATTGCATTGAGAAAAGACATGTACTCTAGAAAAATGAACACCAGCACATAATGAATTACTGAGTAATGGAGAAATTAGCATGTTAAAATGTTTATAGGGGCATTGTTGCACATGTGTCACCTTGCTTAGTCCGGTTCTCCTTTGCCCAGGGAAACTGAAGAGAATAAAGGTGAGCTTGTAATGTATTTGCACTGAGAACGTGAGAAGGCCTTGGCTGCAGCCTGCAGAAGGGGGCGGGGCTACACGTGCAATAAAATACTACTCCAGTAAAAGAGAGGTTTCTATTATGACAAGAGCTCAGTCTGACATTATGAATTATTAGGAGCACACTTGATCTGAGAATGTCATACTCCTGCTGGATCTTACAGAAAGTTTCATTAAAAACTAAATTAAGGCGGCACACATTAGCCTATTCTTGCAATGTAATTTAGTTATCACACAACTGCACCTGACACGGCTTGGCCTATAAAAACCAATAACACCTGTTACTATAAGTGTGTCTTGCCATGTTATTTAAATCAAAACAATACTGATATATATTTTTCATTTCCTTTTTCATACTAAGTTGATAAACTTATCACATTTCATGAATCATTCATAAGTCAGACCTGACCCTCCTGCTGTGGATAATCAGGCAATACATTTTTGTTTAAATGTGGGGTTGTTCCTGTATTAGCCTAAATACCAGCTTAAAGGGACAGTTCACCCAAATATGAAAATTAGCCCAGGACATTTAAAAAAAAAAATATATAGCTATATAACTCCGATTGTATTCGTCTGAAAAAAAAAAAAGTTAGGCTATAGCCTACACCTAGGAGGATGGCTTCAGGGTGAGTAAATCATGGGCTAAATTTCATGTTTGGGTGAGCTTATCCCTTTAATTTAGCAAAACAATAATTTCAGCCAGGGACATCACAAGATAGGCCTACGGGCTAATGTTTTTTTCTTCTTCCGTGCATTATAATGAAGGCTTTTTGAAACTGCACAGAATATCCAGATCATATAGATCTGAACGACATAGGCAAGTTCGGTCCTAGAGAGCCGCTGTCCTGCAGAGTTTAGCTCCAAAAACCTCATTGATTAGCTTTTTCAGGTGCGTTTGATTAGGGTTGGAACTAAATTTTGCAGGACAGCGGCTCTCTAGGACGGTAGGACCAAACTTGGCTACCCCCATCCTAGACCGACTACGACGAACACATTTCATGTAGTATGCCCAGTAGCCTATTAAAGACGATCGAGCCATTTAGAGTAGGCGTGGGGAGGAGCGACGCGTGCAGCCCCGCCCCGTTCTGTCTGCAGCCAGGTCAGACTCAGGTGTACCTGATTGATCTTGCAAAAGGTTGCAAGGTGAAGAGGTATGTGAAGTCATTCTTTCTTTTTTAAAACTAATTTCACTCGTGTCTTGGAGACAGGAAAATGTCAATGTGAGTTACACAACCTGGAAGTCGAAACGCAGGAGAGCACGACATCTCTCTCATCAGTTTTACCCGCAAAGACAGGTAGCGAAAGCTTCACAGTCCCGTCTAGCGTGTCTGGTAAATCCTCTGATTTAGGGACGCATGATAGTGGAGGTTATTTTTAATAATTTGAGTGGCACCTGAGCGTGTGACTCTGATGTGTTTTTTTGCGTGAAGGCGGCTGAAGTTATTAGACATGGCGCTTTCGATGTAGCGTCTCACTGAAGCAGCAAATTAACACAAAGACACGGCGACACATTAAGAAAGAGGGAAAGGGGGATAGAGAAAAGAAGAAATATTCGTTTCCTGCTGTATCCCTCCACTCTCACCTCTCAATTTCCTTCACCGTTTAATCTCACAATCTGTTCAAGTGTTGACACATCCACCTGTGTAATGCGGAACCCATTAGATGTTTAGCATGTAACAGAACGGCGTACCTCAGGGGCACACACACACACACACACACACACACACGTCTGTATACAAAACACTTCTGAGAGGAGATGGAATGCAATCAGCTTGAAATTGCGTTCATAAATCCATAACCGCGCGATATTTTGTTGGCGCACTTTTAGTCTCTACGCAATTATTCCATCTGTAGATGTATATTTAAAACAATGAGTCATAACTCTGTCTTCATTTAGTATTTCAATTAAACAAACATCATCTGAGGCACATGTTCTCCTGAGGGCCAAACAGTGACACTGCCGTTGAATCAAGAGGGTTTGCAGCTGGTTGGTTGAACAATGTGAGTGTCATTAAAATGAAAATTAATAATGAAACAACATGTTGTTTTTTAACAGAGTTTTGTTATTTTTGTGGAACAAAATACTATGTTTTTAATCCTCTGGTGCTCCTCATCCATCATTTTTCTGAACACCTTAAATGCAACTTTTTCCCACCAGGAAAATCAGTGTAATATAATTATTTTATAAATTATTTTTTTAATTAATCCATGCATAGTTGGGATTTGTATCCTTCCCATTAATTTTTGTGGCAGTTATTATTATTATTTATTTATTTATTTATTTTTTACAATATTTTCTTATGTGTGTGGCAACATAGCAAGTGTCACAAGTCACCAAGTGTCAAGTAAAAAAACAAATTAAACTTACATTTTTCAGTCAAAGTGACTGAAGAGCACCAGAGGGTTAAGAAATAAATTAAACCAACGTGGACACACGCATTTCTAAGAACTTTGATCAACTTGTACTTTCATCTCAGATGTCATTGACCCTCATAATGTTAGTGTATTTTTTAGTGAAGTGTACAAGTACATTTCAGTTCCACTGTATATACAATTCAACATTTCTGTCTTTAGATGTTAATATAATCTTTCAAAGTAATAAAGGTAAAATAAAGGTTGTGTCTTGGTGTCCTCAATGCAGGGGCTAGAGACTGGACAAGACTCTACGATTCTCAGACCGAAGATATTATAGAAATTAAGATGGAGTTGGAGGATGAATGCCACAATTGCCAAAGGACTCAAGGAGTGAGGTACGCAGTTGATTATAAATCTTTTGTGGATATGGTTTGAATTCGTTCACCCCCCCCCCCCCCCCCCCCCCCTTCTTTAATAATTTTGAGTTTTATGCAAGTAAATTGCCATTTTATCAGTGTGCATCTTTAGCAAACATAATGCAGTCCCTCATAAAATGCTTTGAAAAAGCTTGTAAATGAGGGCAACATATTTTACATTTTGATATTTGTCTGTATTTCCCAACGCATTATTTTGGCGCTTTTTTACGCCCTGAAGCCACTTAATCTTGATTTCATTCAGACTGGTGACAGAACATACATTTGTCATACTGCACTGTAAAACAATCATAAATACCTCCCCTTACACAAAGCCATTGTGTTTAATATTATCGTGGGTTTATAACCCCTTCACGTGGGATTTTATCACTAAGCCTGCTAAGCATTTTGATCATAAATGTACGTGTGTGAGTAATAAAACGTTTGGAAATGTGCAGAGAACAGCATTGTTCTAATGGATGTGCAAATTCTGCCTCAGAGGGATAGAAACCACATCATGTTACCATCCAATTTGTGTTCCACTCACCAATTACTTTCATGCTCGGCTTCCCCCCATCTCAGACCAAAAAGAGATTATCTGTATTGCGTCTGAACGCTGCGGTTCCTAATTAAAAAACACAAACGAGAGGCATGTATGCTGATAACACAACTGCGAAAATATGGCGAACCTATAGACAATATTTACACGTCATGCAATTGATTTTCAAAAATGTGACCCTCTGTGGTTATGATGTTTGCTGATAATGCTAACGGTGGGATATTTCTGTCAACTGTTCTGTTTTGCTAGGTAAGGAATGTAACATGAAATATGACAAAGTAATTGGTTGATGTTTATAGCATGTGGAAATGTGTTCAATTTATATTCATAAATATCCAATTGATGCTTGTGAAGATTGAAGGAAAGAGTAGCTGTTAAAACCTAGCTTTGTTTAAATACAGTTTTTAGCTGCTGTTAGCATTGTAGCATTTGCTTGGTGGTGAATTTTGTGTTTTTGAGTTATCACAGATTTTACCTAAAGACCAGGAGAATTACTCATTTCAGTGTGATGTAAGTTTCCAAAAGTGTGCATATACTTTTTAGGGACGATGTATACAGTTTTACAATTTGTAATGGCCATAGAATCTTTTATGTTGGTAAAGGTAAACTGTTTTGTATGTTTTTCCTCAATGCAGGATCACAGGAGTGAGACTTGACTCGACTCTACACTGCCCAGACCTAATTAATTAAAGAAGTAAAGGTGGAGTTGGAGGATGGATGCCAGAGGAATTGTCTAAGGAGTAAGGTATGCAGCCAGTCTATGGATTTATGAATTCATTTATAGGTTTTGCATGCACGGTTTGTTCGGATGCTCTTTTTGCGCGTATTTTTCCAGTTCACAAACCAGCTCAGCGCAAATTCCACCCCGCAGCCATTTCTAAAGCTTTCATTGGTCATGTTAATCACAGTGCTGATTGCCCACACAATGCTAAAACAAATACTAACCCTATAACCTACACCCTAAAACAAATGCTAACCCTAACCTACACCCTAACTTTAACAAAAATGGTTTTAATTTAACATTATTAAACACATTTTATTTGTCTTTTTTCAAAAGTATCTTTAAAGGCCCACTGAAGTGCCTTGGAACGTGCAGCTTTGAATGACTTCCACTGAAACAGGAAGCTAAGGTGGGACATATTGATTGGCTCCTCCCCCTTTTCAAATAGCCAATAGCATTTAGTTTTCCTCATAGTCGTACTTGACGGCACCATGGAAGCGAATCCGAGCGCTGATGATACGATGGATTCAATAGTAGAGGTGTGAATAAATTCTAGCCATTTCATTCTTAACCAACGTACAGTTGGAAAACGGAATAAAACTCGAGCGTTTGAGCAACCGAACTCACATCTCTAACCCATAATGCTCTGTGACGTGTCAACGGTCGCTTTGGCCAGGTGGTACTTGCTATTGAATGCTGTTTGAAATCAACGTGACAATATGTTGTGATCATCACAAGATTATCTACTGACAACCTGCTGTTGTCTTTTTTTTGAGAGCGTAGGAAATAGTTGTTGCGGTGGAGCTACTGATGTAACATGTTTATCTGATCTTGATCTTGGATTAGCATCCCTACTGCAAATACAAACTAAGATCCATACATCTGTGAAATGCTATAAAAATACATACTCTGCCCATCTGGCATTATTTCTCAGTTTTTCTCCGCACTGAATGTGAATTTTCCCAGTGTAGAAATAGCAATTTGTGCGTTTTAATATTATGCATACCCTATTGGATTTCTATTTTAAAGGATTAGTTATGCAGCACGTTTATAAGAGCTTGTTGCACGAACGCATGAATGCACACACCAGGTATAGCATCCCTCTACTTCTTCCCATCGGCCTAATGAAGATGGATTTATCCAATCTATTTCCTGACACCAGAACCAGAACAAGCCAACCCGTCCCCTGTGTGGTGTCATCCTCTTCTTCTTCTTCTCCTCCTCCTTTGCTCTTCCGTTCCTCCGCCATGCGTTTCGCTCCTTACAACGGATCAGGCCGATCCCAATACGCCACCAGACCAAAAAGCGAAAAGGGCAGGAAATTTGTCACTTTCCCCAACAAGACCCTCACCAGACATAAGAACAACGCCATTAATCATCTGACATTTCAATATTGTATTACCCTTTCTGGGGGAAATCAAGGGGGTCATTAAACGGGTAAAAGGAGACGGGGTTGCTGATCAATAGAACAAGCCTCGAACAGAACCTTGAGCTTTACTGCCGTCTGCAGATTCACAGCTGCTGTCAGTAGGTATGATAGGAGACGGCCTTAACTAATTGCCTCTACGTGAAGGGCATGAAGTGGCGTTCAATGCATTGATGGCGGCAGTGAAGAGAACACTTAATCAGCAGGCAATGAATATAAACAGGCAGAGACCACCAGAGGGGAGCTCCTTGTTTGTAGTGGGGTTCGTGATGAGTGTCACTGGAAGTGTGAGGTTTTGTCTCTTTAATGCAGTATAAACAGCATTTAGTGGAGAATTGTGAATGTTGAGTTGGAGATGTCATCACATGAACGTGTCGGTTGAGGGGTTCGTGCCCTCCGAATGTTTTTAAGTTCTGTTTTAGAGCAGAGACGGGGAAAGTTTTTCTTCAAGGATGAATTAAACGAAGCGACAGACTAATAGCGAGAGAGATACCCGAGTCGTTTCTCTCGGCTTTCGCAAGTCTCTTCCTGGCCGCTCACCCGTGTCTTCACCTCTCATCATTCATCATGCCGCGATCGCGCTGTGTCTGTTCAGCACGTCGCTTAACTATGAAAACATGCCAATTTTAGCCGTTTGTGTGTCCACGGTCCTCTTCAAACGCTGTTTGGACGTGGTCAATCATCGTCGTGTTTTAGCTTGGTCAGAGTTCAGGTCTGTGACTGACAAAACAGTGATTAAAGGCTGAAAAGTGTCTAATCTTTTCTTGTTAAAATGCTCTCCCCTATCTTTATGCACATTCATTCATTCGTTGGTCACATTCATTCTTTCATTGGTTACATTTGATCACAAAAAATAAGTCTTTTGTTGGTTGATTTTCCCTGAGAAACGTAAACACTTTGGCCATACGTTTGTTTGAACCCGTTTGTGCATATGTTTAGTGCTGGTTAGCAATAATGCAGTAGGGCTGGGTGATATGGCCAAAAAAATAACAACATTTGTCATATCAGTCAAAATCGATGATTATCACGATAAATGTCAAATCTTTATTTCCTTCAAGTTTAAATACAATGTTTTGCTTCCAAGTGAAAGTTGTAGAAACCAGACCTATAATTGTACATAGCTTTAATCTACTCTTTATTCATGACAAACACTTTTCACGTTTTTTTAATTTTCTTAATTTTTCCTTAACAAAATAAATATCTTTAATTTCTTAGTTTCTGCATGTGCTGAAATTGTTTCAAGTCATAACACAAACAGGTTTGTGTTGCCTGACTTTGACGCGTATCTTTGGGACAGTTTTCAATGCAGGCTGCAATATTAATAATATCACATGTTATGTCTCTTAGAAATGCACATTTGACAGTAACTTGAGTTTACAGTAGTAGTAGCTTGAGTTAGGAAGGATGCATATGTAAATTTGTTAATTAATGAAAACGGTTACATCTGTAAAAATTGCAACAACCTAATTTTCATGAGTTTTATTAATATTAACCATTGGCCTTCCATAGCAGCATACATTTAGATCATGATAACCACAGTTAAAACCACACATAGCACCACATGGCAAAATGTAACTGTTGGTTTCTATAGTATTTGTATGAAAAACAGTAGCCTAAATGCATTTAGTATAGTTGCACAAACGCTATAGGCTAGCTTAATCACAAAAAAAAACTTTAAATATATTCCATTACTCCTTTAATACCTACCAAAATTTGATGCCACATTTCTGCCACTATACCATGGTTGCAGTTTGTGTTACTACAGTAAATCCATGTTTAAATGAAGTCTCCTGACTGTATCGTTGCGCACAGTGTTTCTCCTGTTTGTGAATTCAAGCGTTTCGGTCTTGTTACTGAGATCTGCCATTTGAACTTTGAGCCGAGAGGATAAATGGTCAATGTGGCGCGGTTCAACTGAGTAGCGGTGTTTCGTTCCCCTTTTGGCGCATAAACATTGTATTAAACTCTTAAATTCGTTTTTTCGAGGAAAATTATATCGCAACAATTATCGTTATATCACCCAGCACAATGCTGGAGAGATGTATGAATCTAAGAACGAACAATTCCTTTTCAGATATGAAATGATTCTATGAATTGCTTTTTCTTTTCTTTTTTCAACATGTACCTGTCTTTGTAGATTAATGTACAATTTGAAAGGTTCACTGAAAGTCTTTTGGCTTTAACAGGTTCTTCTAACATTTACCATGTGGCATTGCAGGTCTGTAAGGAATTGTGCCATTTATCAGCTTGGCATGTCATTCCTTTTAATCATTGGTTTATAGAGACATCTTGGTGCATAATTCATCCATTCATTTCCTTTAAGATGGAATGTCTTTGTCAGCAACTGTTGATTGCTTTACACATTTACGTTCTTCCTGTCATCCGCCGTCGATTTGGCTCGTTCAAGCGTTCTGCTTTTGGCAGGGAGATAGTTGCATAAATTTTTTCCTGACTGAGTCTTATAATGTAATTGATGAAAACTAATAATAAAGTAGATGAAAAACTGCCCGTGACTCATTGGCTGGTGGGACGCACGGGGTTACGTCAGCCTGCGAGATGTGCGGGACCGACTTCGGTGAGGAGAGGTGAAGTTCTTCCAGGTTAATTGTGAGGTCTGAACACGGATGGAGTGAGTTCTGCAGAGCTGAGCACTGGGGATGACTTATTAAAAAGGAGTTATTAAAAAAAGAAACCTGCAGTTTGGTAGCTGAGATACTCAGGGGAAGACCAGCTCCACACAGCTGAGAGGCAGATGATTGGAGAAAAATCCAAGGTTTAATTGAATTCGACAAATTTGTTCACAAAGTTCAGAGGAATTTTCCAGGGTGATGAGCTGCTGTTATTTTAAGTTCTACCAGAAAGACTCGGGAGAGAAGATACTGTACAATTATGCATTTTATTAACAGCCCAGCAAGCAATATATGCAATAAAGTTCTTTGGCGTAGGCCCCGTCCATAACTCGCGATCCGAGGGTCCGGATTCTGCATTTCCTGCCTGAAGATGAAGGCAGGGGCGCAGCCGACCCCCCTTAGGGTATTGGAAGGGACCATCCTGGTGGTGGTGGGAAGGATGGAGGGAAGACCGTCTTGGTGGAGGTGGGGAGGATGGTGGTAAGTGGAAGCGTCAGCATCTGCGAACTCAGTGTAAGTGTAAGTAACAGAGTGTAAGTATGGATCTTTTATACTTCACGTATTAGAACGCGATTGGATAGATGAGAAGGTAATAAATGACGTAACAATTAAGTCTTCCTGGCAGAACTTCCGCTACGCTTTCATTTCTCATCTTATCAGGAGATGCTGTAGTTGGAAGGAAAAGGAGGTGGAGGAAGGGATGGAAAAGAAAGGAAGGGAGATATGTATAAAGAGAGTGGGATGAAGTAAGGATGGAAGGGAAAACAAAGAAAGAAAGAAAGAAAATGAATCGATTCCAATCCAAATCCCGTCATCTCTTCTCCACAGAGAAGACATTGTAAATGAAACTGAGAGATGCGGCTTCTCCCGCCGCGGCGATCCGGGGGAGCGAGGCCGGGTGGTGGGCGAGCGAGCAGGTGGGATCGAGTCGACACTGGTCTCTGTGGGCACCGGGAGACAGGAGGACGTCTTTCCTGACAGCATGCAGCTGTTACTCTTAATTACCTCCCATTTTGCGTGTGGGGTTAATTAAACCAGTTTGGGTGAAAAATAAGACATGAATTTCCTAACAAAGGATATTAGGTTAAACCCTACACATCGACAGAAAACCCCTGAATGTTTGCCTGTATTAGCTCCGGATTTAGCGACTCATTTAGCTAGCGAACGCTCATTAGCGCCACAACATCGCTAGCAGAAAGCAGATTGGATGTTCGGTTCATTTCCTTTTTCATTGCATCCGTGCATGTTTTAAAAACCAAAAGCTTGCATTTTCTAGTCAGGCACATGCTGTTTTCAAATAAATTAGTCCAGTTTCTTCCCCGAGTTCGGTGAAGCTAACGGCTGTGTGTTTGATAGCAACGAGGGACTCGGAATTGACCCAGAGTCGCCAGTTACTGTATGTCGCCTTATAATAATGACGGAGATGTACTCATCTCTAGGCTACATGTATTCATAATATTTGCAGCAGAGTCGGTGCCTGCGTGTGTACTACCTTTAATCACCTGTGCCTCATTGTGCGCGGCATACACACCGTAGCTCATTAAAATGATGGATCGAGCCAGAGGGGAAGCTCTCGGTCGCTCCAGATTTGTTCTCGTTTAAAAGGTGTTTAATAGGGGAACACCTGTAGGGAACTGCTCTCGTTTTCTGACAGCAATCAAGACGCCTGGCAGATGCACAGGAGAAGGCATGCGTTTGACATTTTAGTTTCTGTATGTCCCAATATTTGTCTGTGGATTTGGAAGTGAAGCGTGCGTATAGTTGTCATAGTGCAGTGGCTCTCAATGGGGATGTGCTTAACACTCTACCATTTCAAGTAGATCTACTTGTTAGTGGGTTGCCTACATGACTAATAGGCCTTAAAGAATCCAGATATAATGAGGCTGGTGTTGGGTTCTACTCAAAGACATTTATTAGGGGCCTTCGTATATTGTCTTTAAGAATAAAAAACTAGAATGAATGTAACAAAATCGAACAGAACACAGGGACTTGCTGTGCAGTGAAAAATGTGTAGCATCGCATGGTTAGAATGGCTAAATAAATAGGCGTATCAAGGTTTTAAAGGGCTTAGAAATGCTTCCCATATCGTTTGTTGTGAATTTCAAAAGGCAATATATTTTGGCACAAAATTGTGTTATATGGCTAATACTTTGTTTTAGGTTTTAGTCTGGAAAATGCTTGTTTTTGACACTTTAAATTTTAATTTATGCATTGTCAGTTTCCCTATTCAACCAATGGTATGCAAATACTTTTACGTATTGTTGATCCCATGCAATTTATTGCAATATTAGACATTTTGATTTAGTACATATGTATTAGCTACTTTTCTGTTGATGTCCAATGTAAAAAAATTAGTTTTTTTTGCAATCGCTAGGACAGTTTCTTAATACTTTGGTAACTTTTTCAAAACTCTTCACACAGTTCTCATAACCAACTTTCACCTCGTCACAGCAGTTAATTTCACATTCAAAATGCACTTAAATTACCCAAGCATTTAATTCATGTCTCAAACCAACTCATTCTTCAGGAACACTAGCAACGATTTCACCCAACAAACACTGTCACTCATTAAACAATGACCTAAAATCACTAACAGCAGGTAGCATTATACAAGATTTTCTTTAGTAAAGTTTCTTTACAAAACAAGAATGACACTGCAGTTTATAATTTACTGCAGTGTTACATAATTCATGTTTACATTACAGTACAAAACGATTCCCTAAATTATATACATTTTCCCCTTTTTTGTAGTTGATGACATGTAACTGAACACCTACACAGGTGTTAATCTTTCAATTGAATTGTTTTGATATTGATAGTTTAATTTTTTTTAGATTCAGAATTTATTTCAATATGGCATTATTGTAAAAATGTAGCAAATTTCTGACTTACAATTCAATTTTGTATTGTTAAGTTTTGAACTGAAGTTTAACAGTTTTGAGGAGAATGTAAACGTGCAAATTGGTGTTTGTCTAAGTGAAAGATGTAGTCATTGAATGAATTTTGCAATGATAAATGATCCACAGTTTAGCTCACATAGACTGATGTTGTGATCACTGTGTGAAGAATTTTAATACAGTGACCTAAATATTGAGAAATGTTTCCTTGTGATTGTAAAATAATATATATATACTGTAAATTGAAAGGTTAATACTTGTGTGGAAATTGGGCTAAATCTAATTCTGTTGATAGCATTTAATTTTTTAGATTCAGAATATATTTCAATATATACTGTTACTGTAGAAATTTTGTTAGGTTTGGAACTGAAGTTGAACAGTTTTGAAAAGTGTATGTAAAGGTGTATAGATTTTTGGTGGTGGTTGTAGAGCTGTGCAATTTTGGAAAAATTGAGAATCAAAAATTTTGTTTTAAATAGAGATCATGATTCTCCCACAATTCTGAACAGACAACTAAAAAAAAAAAAACGTAATTTACTAGAGGTTCTGACAAAATGTTGTAGAATGAATTATATATATATAAAAAAATGGTTTCAGTGACCGATTCACTAATAAAGAATTTTGCGTGTTTGAATCGAGATCATGGATCAATCGTGCAGCTCTAGTAGTAATGTAGTAATGCATAAATAAGCCAAAAAAAACAAGCAGGTCAGTTTCAGTATTTTGATTTATTTTTTTCTTCATTTTTTTTAATGCTTTTTTTGTTTTAAGAAACAAATGCTTGCAGATGTCAAATGAATTAACACTCACATCCTCACCCCTTTTAGAGCGTGACTGACACAACCAACCCACGAGAGCCGGGTCCTCGGCCAGCCAATCACGACCACCCCAGATTCTCAAACCGACACCCACTTCCTGTTAAGTGCATATGTAAATCGAAAAAAATGATTTCTCTTTTGAATAACGAAAGTGCACAGGTGGAGCAATACTTTCGTAAACATAACATCCCTGCATTATTCCTGTATATTTCTTTCATTTTTGCAGGATATCTTGAGCTGGAATGAGAATCTGGAAAAGACACCGAAGGTCAGGATGCAGGGATTCGTTTCCATTCATTCACTCGTTTGTAAACAGCTTATCCTTTTTTTTTTTTTTTTTTTCATAACCCTACATCGACAGGTTTAACAAGGCCTTTTGTCGTACCGTCCGCGCACCCCTCGCGTAAGACAAAAAGGTTAATCAATAACATGGTTCAAAATAAAGTTTAGTGATTGTGCTTTTAAAACCAAAGTCAAACATAGAACAACAAACATCAACAATGACAAAAGAATAACAGTGCATTACAAAAAACAAAAACGAACAAACAATAACCCTCAAAATGTGGCACTTTTCCTGGGGCAGTTTAAACACTATGACAATTTACAACCAGGATGGCGGCTATAAAAAAAAAATTATATTAACTGGCGTAATTTTTAAAATTATTCAAATAAGTCAAGGAAGACAAATTTAATGTACCACAATGGATTATAAAAGACAGTTAGATATGTATACACGTGTATGTACATGTCAGCCAGTCCCTTTGTGCCTGGAGTTTCATTACAGTAACAGCTGACTGACAACCTTCTCGCCAAGGTGAACAAAGCCATAATCAGTTTCAGGAGCTTACGGACGCACCATATTGCATTGGAATCAAAACAAAACTGCTTTAGCCCCCTCTCAAATGTACCCTTCGTTTTTGTTTTGTTTGTTTTTTTTCTTCCGTCTTTTTTTTCTTCTTTAAATGCACATTGAAATTAAGGTAAATAAATGAAGAATGGTTGGTCAGTTTTCCAAACGTGACTCTGGGTCGGTAGTTTTCCGATACCACCGAGATGGTCAAACTGCACTGAAGATGGTTGCTGAGGACGTTTAAACAGCCATTTTTTTTATCTTCAGCTCTCCACCATCTGAAAAAAAAAAAAAAAAAAAATTGAAGCATTCTAGTAAACAATATACAAGGAAAAAAAATGCACATGTACCATCCAAAGAGAGATCATGCACATTAACAGTGTTATTTATTATTTTGATTGAACTTTAATTAGTTTTTTTTTTTAATATTTCTATTTAGCTTTCAGTTAGTTGCCAAGGCAACATTTTTATTTCAGCATTATTTAAATAATTTAATTTATGTGCGAGACTTCTCATGCATTAGCCGGAATAGGTAAATAACTACAAGAACAACAACAAAGTGCGCTAATTATTAGGGGTGTGACGAGATCTTGTGCCATGACAGTGTATATTCTATGCTAACTTCACCCTCACACACTGTCGTTTTGCTTTTTATAGAAATAAAAACCACTTAATTCAGTTGGATAACGGTCGCTTCAATTCCATCCAGCTCATCCAACACAAGCTCGGTCATGTGACGAGATGACTGACAAGACCATGGCGGACAATTCGTTGCACAACAGAGCCTAAAAAGCGTCTGACAAATGTCTTTATCTTGTAGAATTTCAACACCCCACGTTTTAAAAGCGGCTCCCTAAAGCATGCGAATATCTCCCAATATGAAAGCTATCTTAGGCTGGGCTGTGCAGTTGTAACCATCTCTTAGCTCTGCATCATGCTTGAAGAAAAACAATTGAAATTGAAGCGACCGTTATCCAACTGAATTAAGTGGTTTTTTGTCTTTGCCATCAGTTCTCTATTTGCACTTTGAATATTGAGAGAGTACTTTGATTATGGTTGCACTTATTGTTTGCACAAAAATCGTGTCTCGTCTTGTGAGCTAACTGTCTCGTCGCACCCCTACTAATTATAGAACTATTTGCGCTACAAACCAGTGTGTTTATTAATGAAGATAATCTGATAAGATATACCAGTTTGCATTATAAAGCAGCAAAAAGGCTGTTTGTGTACAGGTGAAATAACTGGAAGCGGATGACACAGGAAGCCTCGCACATTCAAGTTACAAATGGCCATGCCTGATTCTTAAGAATCTTAGAAATGCAGAAACAATTGGGATGAAAAATTCTGCTCCTGGAGGGCCAATGTTCTGCAGAGTTTAACTCCAACACATTTGCCTAGAAGTGTCTAGTAATCCTGAACACCTTGGCCCTGTTTACACCTGGTATTAATATGCGCTTTGGTCGATCGGATCACGGCAAAATACAGGTGTAAACGGGGTCTAAACATTTTTTGAGCTTGTCCACTTCTGACCACTTCCAGAGGTAGTCAAAAACCCATTGGACTGGATTAATGTGGTCAAATGCGTTCGAACTGCCTTTAATTTCCAGGTATGGTAGAAGTGAGGACATACCTCAAGCTCCTCCCCATCTATCTGGAAGGCTCCTGTGGTGTTTAGCCCAACATCTACAGGGTTTCTGCGGGCCCCTGGAGCCCCCTCGCCTCTCCGCCGTCCACCGGACCCCCGAGAGGACAGTGAACTGGAGGAGCTGGGGTCCCTCTCTCCACGAGGACTGTGGATGGCTGGGAAAGATGGGCGACTATAAGGTAGGATGTCCTCTGAGCCAGAAAGAGACAAGATAATGAAAAAGGTAGGTAACTTGACCATTATTTATTGTAGGATTTAATGTGAGACAACAGGAATGTAGTGCAGTACCTGGGTGGTGGCGGCTCTTCTGGGCTGCACTGGCATCTTGTTTGCTGCTTTTCCCCGTTCTTTGACCCCTCTGCATATCTTGGCCCTCCCGCCGTTCTGAAGAGCTGGTCCGGGTGTCCGAGCCATCCCGGGGCCTGGGTCCGCCCGGACCCGTTCGCTTGTCTTTGCCATCAGCAGAATTGGATCTGGGTGACATAGCCCCCCGTGGTCCGTCCGGGATAGTTTTGGCCGGGTGTGTTGGAGATTTCAGCATGGCTGGGGGAGGAATCGGAGGAGGTGGAAGATCTGTGAGGAAACAACAAAAATGCCTAGTTCTGTCTTGAACCTCTAGATGGTGCAGGCTGATAGGTCCTTAACGAAAGCTGAGGATAATTACAGCGTTAACTACTTGGCACAAGCTGATTGGTTTATGTCGCATCAGCAGCCAATGAGCTTGATGCTCAACATTTAAATGGCTGGTTACCATTTACTATAGCAGTTTGCAGCACACTTTCAGATTTCCTCAGAAACCCTCCACCTTCCCCAGCTCCACCTGTATAAATCTGCTATGATATATGCTATTTGTGAAGCAGCGGATGTATCGGCAGTAGCAAGTTCCTGTACTTTCTCTGCAGCAGCTGCATTAATCTACAACAACGGCAGCGCAGCAGATCTATTCCGTCAAGACTAATTACATCAACATTGTCAATTACATTACCATGCTAAAAATCTTCTGAGAGTTCTCATTATAGAACAGGCCTTCACGTTTTGTGAATGTTTGACAATATCTTGTGTCAGTGTACCAATGCTAGCATTTGCCATACAAGTTTACATTTTAGCTCACGCTATATTCACACATGCTTGTGTCCTTCAGAACCAGACGTTTAGCTAATTGACACCAGAACTCATTTGTCTGGCACCCGGAAGGTGCCATGGAAACACAGCTGTGCCGTTGCATTGCAACCCTCCAAACAGCTGCACGCTGGAGCTCTTTCCCACCGAGGTGCCGCTAGTCAGTCGAGAAACTGTGAATGACGGTTCATCACTGTCACTGGATGTCTCGACGCTTCCCGTGCCAGTTATTCAGGGTTGTTTACGATCGCTGTTCTTGTTAAATATCATCGGCTAAAAAAAAAGTCTGTCGGTGATGGATCCTGTAAACTTGTGCCAGGGACGATGAAACCTGATTACATTTTAAATCAACATGCCCAGAGGCACCAGAGACACAAATATACCCGTTGCGTAAACATTGCGTCACTAAGACGCTTGTTGACTAGTTAAAAAATTGTGCTTGGGCGCTGCGTCAACATTTTTACACATTCATGGTCAAAGCACACCGAGCGCGTGTCTCGATTTGTCGGGCAGAGCTTAGCCCGCCTTCATCACTGCTCTGACACTCAGCAAAATACGAGAAGGATCAGACGATCGTAGACGTGGATGGTTTTTCTAAGTCCTGTGGTGTCTTGCAGTAAGTCAGGCGGCGGATCGATGCCAGGGTGAGAGAGACGGGGCACATTTCACAGGAGCAGAAGAGAGCTGTTAGATTCACGAGGGGTCTGTGCTTTATACAACAGCTAGCGCTACTCTCCTTATTTGCTTGTGTAGTTTATGCGTCGCCGTGAAATTACTAGTAAAACACGTCCTTCTTGCTTAGGTGAAGTTTGAATGAAAGCTTTGTCATCACAGGAATAAATTACTTTAGGAAACAATTGTAATATTATTTCACAGTGTTGCTTGCTGTAAATGCAGCCTTAGTGAGCCGAGACTTCAAAAAAATTCTAACCAACCCCAAACTATTGAAAGGTAGTGCATGTCTTTGCCAATGCATCAACTGTTTATAAAATTGCCTGTAACCTGAGCTGCCTAACATACACACTGCATTCAAGCAGGCACATAAAACATATTTCTACAGATTATTTCTAATGTCTTCCTGTATTTTATTTTAACTTGGCTGCAGTGCAAAGAAATCAAATGGTAGCCAACCAACCGAAACCTCTAGAAAATGGCATCAGCTAGAACTAATGGGCAAATGCCATGTCAGCTTGGCTTATGATTAAAATTATTCTTACAGCTCTGTTTTTAAAGGATGTTCTTAATTTTAAAGTTTGAAAATAACTGTCGACGTGCATTCTACGTATATTCAATCAATCACATTCGAAGACCTAATTCTAATATTTACATGGTGTTGAATTGATTTGCATCTAGAATTTCTTTTTTTAAATTCTATATTTTTTCTAGTTATGCTCACTACAAAAATATCTAATCCGCTAAAAATTGCTCTGTGAAATTATTGAAGAACAGCTGGAAAAGTCGTGAAATTTATCCAACGTACGTATTTATATGTTCCTTTCAGCCGCTTTACATATTTTCTAACTCCTATTTGACAACCAGACGTCTGACATTCCTGTAGAAAACTTTTTTCCCTTGAAATCTGAATAAAAACTTTTAATAGAAGCATGCAAAAGAAGGAAAATAAGACAAAGAGAGGGAGGAACGTCTGGAAAAGACTGGCTCTTTTCTCTCCAGACAGAAGTGGAGGCAGATGAAAGGTTAACAGGGCCTTCTGGAGAGGAGTTGGAGGAGGACGAGATAATAAGCCTGGTGTCACCCAAAGCACTGAGCAAACAAGAGCAAAATTAACAGAGGCGGGAGGGATTGCATGTTTGACGCGTGGTATTTGGGGGGTTGGTAGGCAATCTGTGTTTCATATCATTTAGTTTTGAGTGTGTTTGTGTGAAACGCATTCAAACGACAACCTCCTCTGTGTGAAACACTGTATTTAAACCTCCCACACAGCGTAGCTCGACTAAGGCCTATCAAATCAAAACACACATTCAACAGAAACTTCAGCTGACACAGACTGATCAATCTGGGTCTCTTCAGCGGCCAACAGCGAACAAAGACGAGAGAGAGAGAGAGGGAACGGAGAAGATTAGAAGAGGGGGAGGAAGAGATTACAGTGAAGGGAGGGAGCGAAGGACAGATGTGAGGGGCTAGTTGATCTGATAGAGCCGACCAAGGCCTGTGTATGTCTGATATTAAATCTCAGTGTCAACACACAAGGACAACTGACTCAACGACGAGACGCAGCAGATGAGAACGTGCGCACAAATACACACTTGCACAATTGTGAGCAGAAATGTTTGTGAGCACTTCCTTTATACATCAGTTCCACACGCATTACACACATAGCATGACCTTTCTGGAGGCTTCGGAGCTTTTCAGAAACTTGGGAACCTGCTGCAATTTCATTAGAGACTCAACAGGACTTGTCGCTTATGACACACTGTAGCTGGAAGCCACTGTTCCACCCCTTCTTGCTCTTCATTATGTATAGTGTAGGTACTTTGCGCATAATATATCTATGGAGTTTTTAATCAACATCAAGATTTTAGATTACAATTTACTGTATATGAATGAATTATGTTAAACTCCAAATAATCGTGTTGTTAATTTAATATTTTCATTTTATTTTAAGTAAATTAAATGTTAAAAAATAAAACATAACTCAAAATTAACACAAAAATATTACCAAAATATTATATATATATATAAAAAAATGATGAAAAAACATTAAAATGTTACCAAAAATGTATAATTCATAATATCTTTAGCTATATTTTTATTTCTTAAAAATATTATAAATTCATAATGTAAATGATAATACTTTGCTAACATGTTAATGTTTAGTCCCTTTTCTTAAAAAATATTTTAAAACGTATAAAGAAAAGAATAACAACAAATTATAATGTAAATCATATTTATAATGTAAATTATATGTTTGGTAACATTTAAATGTTCAGTGTTTATTTCTTTTCTTTTTTTTAATTTATAATTACAAAATACAGTTACATTTCAATGTTCCATTTTTATTATATAATATTCTGTTTTTTAATTTACTTGAGAAATTATTTTTAACCCCCCCCCCCCTAAAAAATAAATAAATAGTAAACGTATTTCGTTTTCATGAATCCCATCCCTAATGACGGTGTACAGAAAGCAGAATTGTGTGTGTGTGTGTGGACGTACCCTCTGTGTAGGCCTCTCGCCGCTGGTAGCCTGTCTGAGCAGCTGGATGTTGTTTTTGCCTCTTTAGGGGCCTCCTCTGACCCGGGGCTGCGCTAACGTTACTGTCTGTGGACACTGGGCTGCCTGGACGGTGTCCCGCAGGGAGGTTTTGGTATTTCCGTGCTGCTGGCAAATTAGAGGACAGAGAGTTTGCTTAGTTCAGCTCTATTAAAGGCTGCACATTTGAATACAAATTAATTCAGAAGCTGTGGAACGTATAGTAGTAAAGTTAGTGTCTTCATTTGAAATCATTAGCATTTAAATTCATGAGCAAATATTAACAACTTTCGGTGGAACACTTCCATATCCTCCATAATGTGGCATATCTCCAAGTGAAAATATAATATTTTGTGGCTTTATCCCTCAAAAATTGATTCAGGAGGAGGTTTAAAGTCTTAGGAGTTAGCCGAAAGGAGAGTTGTTTTAATTGTGCACAACAACATCAGGAATGTTTACTTTACTAGAAATCGTATACACGTTCCAGTACCTCCAGACACTGGAAGCTGATGGTGGCCTTTCCCAGGATGCTTTGCCACTCGTAGACCAGCATATTCGGCCGCAGCTGCCACGGCCTGAGCGAAATCGGCATCGGTAAAGAAAGATCCGTCCGACGAGCTGACGGCGCTGGAGCGACCCGACGAGGCGTTGTCCTCCTCTGAAGCCGAGCCCCAGCCGTTGATCATAGACCCGGTGACCGAGCTCTCCAGGTCGCAGGTGCTGGAGGCCGGGGTCTGTTCCAGGCCCCGCAGGAGAGCCCTCTGCTGGGGCAAGTGCTGCTGGTGAGGGTGGCTGTGGTGCTGGTGGACTCGAGCCACCTCTGCATCCGTCTCGTCACCCTCTTCCTCGTCCTCATCTTCCTCCAGGCCATCCGTGTCCAGGCCCAGGGGGCTGGAGATGTAGCCGTACGTGTGCGGCGGGGAGAGAGGGCGCGGTGGAGGGGGTGGGCTCACCAAGAGTCGCCTAACAGACGTCAAATATATCACAACTGTAAACGCTGCAGAAGTGGTTTGAAAAGAAAAGCATTAGCGAGCTGTTGCGTACCTGCGCTCATGTAGGTCAGGGTTGTCGTGCAGCATGGGATGCATCTCCTCCTGAGGGGACGGGGTGAGGGTCGCGGTGGACTGGTGACTGTAGGACACGGCTGCAGGGGAGGAAGCCGCTCCCCGTACAGGAGGCGTAGGTCCGCGCTCCAGCTCCACCTCCTCCTCCTCCTCTTCAAGTTCGTCAGGCTGCAGATACATCCGAGATGGTGGCAAAGGGCACTGCAGGTCTGTGTCATAACTGAAGACGGAACAAAAGAACATGTGATCAGAACATAAAATAGGGACTTTTTTAGAACCGTCTATCTTGAGTTTCCCTCTTGAGTTTGTGCATAATCATGTTAGGTTTTAATATTTACTAAACACTTTTTTTATAATAAAAGTTATTTAAGTTTAATACAATATATATATATATATATATATATATATATATATATATATTGTATTATATTAAACATTTGTCATCATTTTATTTATTTTCAAATAATTTTATATTTATTTTAAATATTTATTATTATTTAAATTCATTCATTTTACAAGAATAATAATTCATAATATTATATAAAAATAAAAATATCACATTAATAATAATATTAAAAGAGCAACTGTGGCTAGTGGTTTTCCAACGTTACTACCCACTCATTTTGACATCTATACCATGGGGAAAAACTTCCATTTAGATATTTTTAATATTATCTCATAATTTGGCGGCAGATAAATTAGGCAGCTTTCACTTTAAGACCTGACGCATGGATCCATTATAGTGTTACACATGCGTTTTCGTTCTCAACTGTTTACGTTCATCTAAAACATAACTGACTGTGTTTACATGAATACTCGCCAAGACCGGCATTTTGACTGTGTGTATTTGACTGTTTAAGTGCAAAAAGCAGCGAAGAAAACCTCAATTTAATAGTGAGAAGCAGCTTTATGCGCACTTTGGATGTGAGCGTAAAATCTGCGGGAATGAGTCAAATAATGCGCAATCGCAAGCCGCAATTCAAGCCGTGTAATACCAACAATATTCATACAGAGAAAATGAAACGAGTGAGTGAGGGGAGGCGGGTTTGTGTATCAACTCGCTCAAGCGAGAAAGCGCAGCTGGTGTCGTTTATCTATTCTGTGGAAAATAAGTATTGAAAGTGTTTGATATGTATCAACACTACATTGCACATAGTAGGGGTGGAACGGTACATGTATTCGTATTGAACCGAAACGGTACGGGCGTCACGGTTCGGTGCACGAATTTGCACGCAGAATACACGGTACAAATAAAAAAAACCTCTTAAATAGCGATGAATTTCGCTCTATTCGCTTTTGGTGTGACTGTGAACGCAGCAATGAACAGGCTGCGATCAAGATTGCAATGCAGGAGTGTGTGTGTGTGTGTGTCTGTGTGCGCGAGAGAGAGAGAGAGAGAGAGAGGCGCGATGAACAGTGTGTGTGTGTGCGAGAGAGAGAGAGGCGCGATCGAACAGTGTGTGTGTGCGCGCGCGTGCGAGAGAGAGAGGCGCGGTGTGTGTGTGTGTGTTCGCGCGCGCGAGAGAGAGAGGCGCGGGCGCGAATCGCGCGATGAACAGTGTGTGTGTGTGTGTGTGTGTGGGCGCGCGTGCGAGAGAGAGAGAGAGGCGCGGGCGCGAATCGCGCGATGAACAGTGTGTGTGTGTGTGTGTGCGTGTGTGTGTGTGCGCGTGTGTGTGTGTGTGTGTGTGTGTGTGTGTGTGTGTGTGTGTGTGTGTGTGTGTGTGTGTGTGTGTGTGTGTGTGTGTGTGTGTGTGTGAGTGTGTGTGTGTGAGAGAGGCACGGGCGATCGAACAGTGGAAACGTAAAAACATACTCCGTCATTTTTTTCATACAGGACATCATTAAAACTGCAAATTGTTTACTTATATTTGTGTACACTCGCAATAAAACACAACATTGTGCTTTTGTCACACTCTAAACTCTTGTCAAACTGTAACCTACACCTGTTAACAAAAGTTTTTATGGTAGTATTATTTTATACGGAAATCAATTATTTATAATTCAGATGAGAATAAAGTTAGTTAATTAAAATGAAGGAAAACAAATATCTTGATCTGAAATAGCAAATTAATTTTAAATTCATTCAGGTACAATTACCAAACATATCTCAAGGTCTTTTCGTCTTTTTAATAATTTAATTAATAAACTAATTATATAAAACTACTGTCAGTGCACTACAAATAAACTGGTTCTATGCCTTTATTAATAAAACTTATTTAAAAAAATACAAGGCTTAAGACATTTATAAAAATGCCTTCTGCATTTTTGCTTTGCTTTTCACTCCCTTGTACCGAAATCGTACCGAACCGTGATGTCTGAACCGAGGTATGAACCGAACCGTGACTTCTGTGTACCGTTCCACCCCTAGCACATAGTTTATTATTTCAGATGCCTTTTTAAAAGACTAAAATTGAAAAATGTATATTTTATATATAAAATTCAACCCACCAAAGTGGCTAGAAGGAGTGACATCGTTACACGCGACTGCTGAAATTTGCACTATAAGCATACACACCAAAAGTGAAAACCTGTTTGTGTGTTGACCTCACCTGTCGTCCATCGAGAGTGTGTATTCCTGACATGGTGGAGGATTAACCGGAGGCGGCGGCAACAGTTCGGTCCAATTCATTGTGTTCTGTTTGGCCTGTTTAGTTGTTCGCCCACCTTTTTTCTGCCCTTGACTTCCTGTAAAGCAAACAAACAAAAACACAAACAGCTATAGTAGTTCTTAGCCCACAATGCCATCTGAACTCATAAATTAATTTGATTGCAAACCAAAATGGGTTTATAAACTCTGGTTCATTTCATTTTCTGTTAGTTTGTTTGCTGAGCTTGATGCATGTGTGAAACAAATGGCACTTTTACACTCAGGAGAAGCAACATTAATGACACCCACACCATAATTTATGCGGTGTAAAACGCTTATGTGCATTATCTCTCTATTTGTAATTAACGCTGCGCTCTCCATCAAAAATGAGTCATTTTTCAAAACTAACACTCTCCATTGCCCAGAGGAGAGGTAGAGTGAGAGAACATTAAAAAGAGAAACATCGGAGGCCAATTAACAGAAAGGAATTAAAATTCAGAACCAATGAGCTGTGAGGACCTCCACGCACTCAGACCCTCTCTTTAATTACCTGAACTTCAAATACAATATAAAAATAGATACGATGCATTACGCCAGCAGCCTTGCATACGCCACAGAATGGGGCTCATTTATCTTTGTCCCGCAACAAACACCGGCTTTCTGACAACATTATCCCCCCTTTCTTTGAGTCGGATGGATGAAAGCCGGAGTAATTAATGACGGTGGGGCGAAACGCAAAAGGGAGGGAGGATATCCTCCAAATCAGAAACATCCCCGGAAAATGCGGCAGACCTTAGAAATCTGCAGGGAACATGGTTTTAACTAAAGAAATAAGGAATGAGGGAGTGATTGTTGCTGCCGTGTTTAAGATATGCGTCCGTGCACCTCAGAAATCATGAGGAAGAATCACCCCCTTTTGTTCTGACATAAATGTTTCTCTTTGTTCCCCGCAGTTTTTTAACAATGAGCAAACGATTTGAAAATGTCCTGTTTTGCATATGATTTACTGCCTCTTGAAGTGATGAAAAGGCTCAGAAATAATGGAAATGAAAAGAAAATGGAATAATGGGTAAATTGCGAATGTTTAGTAGGTTATGTATGCAGGTTTCGTAAGAAATGAACCATCGGTTGGTTGGTTGGATGGATGGATGAACAGGGTCACCGTGATTTTGCCAAGTAAGACATGGCCCTGGATCAACATATTTTGTTGATCCTGGATCAACATTCCTGTCCCAATCCCTACCCCTAAACCTAACCCTACCCATAACTTTTCCCTAAAATCAGAGGGTAATGATTGGTGAATAACACTGATGTTTAAATACTTCACTCTGGTTCTAAGCCTAAACTTGACAAACTGTAAAGTTGTCCCTCAAATCTGATTGGTTGATTGGAAAGTTGATCCAGGATCAACAAAGATGTTGATCCAGGAACATGTGGTACTTGGTGAAATCACGTTCACCGGATGAACAGATAGATAGATCAACAGAACAATAGACGGATGTCTTACCAGAGGTGCTGCTTCCCCTATCCGAGCTGCTGTAGGTTCCTCCTGTGAGGGCGTCCTGGGCCTGGTTATAGGGGATGGTGACTGAGATGGGACCCTCACCTCGGTAGTGGTCTAAGGGTTTACAGTCAAGAGATTGAGTTTGTATTATACATCCAGGTGAGGCATTATATACCAGAGTAACTGAATAAAAGTTATTTTGTGAACTAGACGAATGAAAGCTCTTATAAAAGCAGACAAAACGCATCAGAGTGGAACATCAGACAGTCGAGTGGTAAAGGGTTACAAAAGGGTTTCAGTCATAAGCTGTTATGACTTGTTGGTGACTGGTTTCAATTGTCTACCAAGTGTGAAATATCACACCCACACACACACACACACACACAGTTAGATTCATGCAAGTTGAGTTAGAAAGCAAACACAATTACCTTTTCAGTGGCACAATATAAAGCAGCAGATAATGGATAGCTTTGAGCTTGAGTTACATTCCCCCTTATTTGTACAGTAATCTAAGATCTCTGGCTTCACACTGTTCTGAGATATCCGACACTTCACAGCCTCCTCTTTACCTTCATCCCCATCCAAACAGTAAAACAACAGCTATAAATATGGATTAAGTTGACTAGCAGAGCGTCGAGTTAAATTACACATATACGCAACACGAGCAGCCGTGACAGATATTAAAGGGGTTAGATAGTCAAAGAGCCCCATGTAAAGGTGCCAGAGATGCCATTAAGTATCAAAATCGTGTAACACTTTTATTACGGTCTGAATATGAGGAGACAATTGTTCAACAAGACAAGAAGAGCAACAGTTTGACGATGCACCTTTGTGGTAAACCGAGAAAACATGGCATGGGTTTCTTTGAAGAGTTTGAACTAGTCTTCTAATCTGCTTTAACTTTTTGGGTATGGTTTGAATATGAGGAGACAACTGAATAACAAGACCAGAAGTGCAGCACCTTGATTACACACCTTTGTGGTAAACCCAGAAAACATGGCATGGGTTTCTTTGAAGACAAATTTGAATAAATCTGCTTTAACTCTTTTTGGGAGCGCAATTAAATCCACAGAACTCACCCTTGTTGAGTTTGTTTTGTTCCATGACGTTATACTGCAGTGGTGTGTTGATGTCGGCCTGTTTCTGAGGCGTTCCCTGGCTGCTCTTCCAGCTCTGCTTCTCGTTAAAGTCGGCACTTCCTCCTCCACTTCCGCAGCTACTGCTGTTCATGTTGTTGTTGGCCAGGCTGGACTGGATGAGCTGGGTGGTGGCATAGGGCGTGGGCTGACCACCGGGTCCCACGAAACGGCCGTCCTTCAGGTTGGGGCTGTTGAAGGTCTTCATCTCGTTGATCTTGTTGGAGAGGTCCACGTCGCTGTAAAGGCCTGTGTCTGGAGCCAGCAGATTGCTGGCCTTGTTGTCCATTTGGTTGCTGTAGTTGGCAATGCAGTCAGCTGGACGACAGAAGGAGGGGTAAGACATTTTGATAGCCAATGGACTAGTAGACTGTTTAGGACCTATGGATACAACTGGATTGAAAACTAATGGATGGAACTCATGGAGCGAAGACACTAGGTTGGTTTTAAAATACAGATTAGCTTTAAAACCGAGAAGGATGTTTTCAGACAGAAAGGACACTTGAAACCAGAAATTTCTCAAATTCAAATACTAAGATTAAACTCCCTGATACCGTACAATCTATTTTTTCCCTTGTCCACGACACAAGCCAAGCGTGTCGCTTTGAGTTTCTCGAACAGCCGTGCGAAAGGCATCCCGGCTCATCAAGCAGGATGTTCCAACACGTCCGAATCAAAAGCCTCCAAAACGAGGAACGCTGTAAAAGCCCCATCCTCTGACAGATCCAATTTTCCCCGGCTCATAAAATATTCAAATCCTCCCTGGGATCTGAGCAAGAAGCTTGGCGCGTAAATACCGCGGCCTGCCATTGGACAGATTTCGAGCGTAGCTCATGTTTCCATAAGAAGGAACGGCTCTGCACTTCAAAGGTTGACGTATCAATGATAAAAGATCCCATGGAATGAGACAAACTAAGTCGTAAGTCTTTCCAGAGAAGCCCTATGGGTACTGATCCGGTTAATATCCTGGAGATTTTTTTTAGTATTTGGCACACCAGGCAAGCGGGTGTCAAGCTTTTAACATGTCATGCTGTGAGAGTCACTCAACATTTACCCTTCATTCCTGCTTTGACGAAGGCGACATGGATAAAAATCTGTTAGTGAAAACACTCCAAATAAACGGATATCAAAGGTAAAGCAAAGCTTTTGGGTTAGAATAGCCCCATCTATGGTTTCTATGAATGGTATGAACAAACACAAAGCTTAATCCTCAGGTCTATCCATGAATATGGGAACAGATTTCTTATATTCAATAGAAAGACATTTTCTAAAAGGATTGGATCCATTTAAGGGTTCTGTAATGAATGAAATGCTCTTAGCCAATGGCTTAGTCACACAAGCTGATATCTGGGAACAAAAAGCTCTTGTAGTAACGTTTAAATATCATTAAATGAACCAACAGTGACACCGCTGTCCAAACTAAGACTTGCTTTGTGAAAACTGGGTGACTGTAAATTAACACTACTTTGTCACTTTCAGTGTTGTGTGTCTCTTTGGCCTCACGAGTCAACCTGGCGTTCTTTTGTTTGTAAAGTAACTTGCTGACTCCTGAAAAAAAGCCACCTGGAGGTGCTCCATCACTCCTCCTCTTTCCTCGCCCTTTCTTTTCTTTTTTTTCTTTCTCTCAGGTCTATTTTGACCTCTGTAACTACTCCTGGTTCCCTGAATAAGCGAGCACTTAGAGAAACTGCATTAAAAGGTTCTAACGGCGGTATGGAAATCAGGCAGCTGATTGGATTAGCTGGACTACAGCCTGCAGGGCCTTTTCAATATCGGGAGCTTTTATTTTCCCTAAAAGTTCCCAACAAATCACACACAGTCGTGTGTCAAAGGAAGGACACAATATTTATATTGCATTCCATTAAACTTGGAAAGTTGGAATTTCCTGCTTGGAACGGTGCAATAGAACGCCACTTCTTCCAAGTTGGAAACTTGGGTGGAAATTAATAAGCCAAAACTTCAATGAGATTTAGGAAAATGGCATTGCACGAACATGGCGATAAAAGAGTGAAATGAACACCGTTAATGGTAATTGGTTGCTTTAAATCAAATAAAACACATCATTTAGTCACAGAGACCATAATAAACCCTGATAAGCAAGTATTTTCCTCAGTTGTAAGTAACTCTTTCAGAGATCGTCTTTCCTCAGTTGATGCTTTGGGTTAAAGCGCTTACGAAATGAATAAATGTGAAAAATAATTTCTATTGGTAATCATCATTTTGCTTCTTTAAACATCAGCTTCCATGCATTTTAAACTAACATGCTACATGTTTGGAAGTGCGAGATAAAGTGGAATATTTGTACACCACAACAACGAGACTACACAGGCTCACCTGGGCGGCTGTAGGTGGCCAGGTTGCTGTCGCTGTTTCCGTTGCTCCCGGTGCAGCAGTTGATGGTGCAATCGTTTTGATTGGAGCAGCTGTTGGGCCAGGTGTCCGCAAGCCAGGGCTGGGTTGCCGGTTCACCTATATTCAATAAACCCGGCCTAAAAAACAGACACAATGTGATTTATTACAAACTTTAATTTGGAAACGGTAAATGCACAAGGTGTGATCGTGATCAGTCTTGTTTTAATTCGGTTTTTAGACTTTTTGTGACTTTTTTTTACTCAATACAGACAGGAATCATATGAGGCCAACATAGTAACATTGAAGTTTTAGGGCTGGGCTAACTGTTTGTCTGACCAATGGCAGGCCGAGGGAACACCATTCGGTGGTGGTGGTGGTGAAATGACACACTTCAGCTTTAAATAAGAAGCTCATCCCATCTTCTTCTATCCCAGTGCATCTCTCAGGGCTGTATCTGTGCTAAATGGATTGTGTTTGCTTGAGTTGCTCGTGGCTGATGACACCGTTTCCCTGAGGCCTCGTGACCGTTAGATCTCTGTGTGGATTAGCCAAGCGCTGGAGAACATTGCTGCTCCAGCCTGGGAAAGAAAAACACGAATGAACCGAGCCATCGCTAAAGGAAGAGCTTGGAGCTCCAAGCGCATGCCAGGGTGTCACAGTCAATCACCATGATCTCGAGCTGAAGAAGGCTCTGGATAAACTCATATATGAATACACCCAGAGCCGTACTAACCGTTTCTATCAAATCTTGCACTTAAAGTCAGTGGTGTAAGATTTTGTATTTCAAAACACTGTCTTTTGTAAGACAATGTGATAAAACAAGGTCACATTAAAATGATTCGGAGGAAACGGGGATTCGGAGAGATTTTTTTTAGGGACTTTTATCAAAGGCACAAAAAGAACATCATAGAAAGAGTTTTGTGCAACGTGATGCTTCAAAGCAAGCTCTCATGGTCTGTCTCTTTCTTGTATTTTTCTAACAGACTCTTTAAGCTTCAAAACCGGCGTAAACCTTTCCTCCAGGCAAGGGCAAAGACCTCCTCAATGAAAAGCTAGACTCTAAAAGACGACATAAAGGGAAATACACACTAAGTATCGTCTGCAACTATTCAAACAAAGCATACTGCATATGAGCATTGGTGCACCTGCATGCAAAATGATTGCATTGACATGGTAGAAACGAAGGGCTTTTGTCTCATCTGGGCTCTGCAGGACTCCGTCTCAATGTACAACCTCCAAAGGCGTCTTTGCCAAGACAAAAATGCCCCCTAGTGTCAACAAAATGCAACTACACTACAGTACACACCCTCCACATGGACATTGTTGGCTTCTGATGAACATTAGCGTGGCTATTTTAAGGTGTTAAGTAACAAAATGTGTGTTTTTTTAAGAACATCTCACCTTCCCGCACTGCTGACGGCCTCTCCTCCTCTCTGATAGGCCACTGTAGATAAAAGAAAGTGCATTAATGAAGAAAAAACAACATGGAAAACATCTAAAATGTCTTTTAAATGTGTCCTTTTGTGTTCGACAGAAGAAAGTAAGTCATACAGGTTTGGAAAAAAACATGGATGAATAAATGATGGCATATTTTGAACACTTTCAAGCTAAGAAAGCTCATCCAAGCTTGCATATGTTCTTTCATATCTTGCAAGCCCCCTGCGTTTCATTTAAAACCAGTAAACGTATGGAAATAAAGCTTGTTTGGTTGAATTTGCTACTAAAAACAAGCGTTCTCTTTCTCAATCATCCGCGCCTCTCTCGCCCCTTTAATAAGAAACTCCCTAAACTAGGTGAGTCAACAGCGGTTTCAGAAAGATTGCACGAGATGAAAAATAATGAAAGGGTCCAAGTGTCTTTCTCTGGCATGTAAAAGTCATCCGAGTTCAATCCTCACGCTAGGCCAGTTCCACTCTCCGTCTAATTGGCCACAAAACTTCTGATGTCACAGCTTCCTATCCAGCGTTAGCGCTTTGATCAGCTCCTTTGCCAGTTCTAACAGCCCTCTTTAGTCAAGCACTCGTTTCTTTAAGCGCTTTCCTCCCTCTCTGTCTTTTTTTTTTGGACTTCTTTTTATGCTGACAAGTCCATGCGAGTGAAGTTCTCTTTGATTATCCATGTAAACCTCAGACTGGGGTTCCTTTCTTGTGGTGAGATGTATTTTTAAAGAGAGGCCGTGCCTCCCACACTTTCGGCCTGGTGGTGTCATGTTTGTTTTGAGTTCTGCTGGGCAGAACGAACGTGACTGAAGCCAGTGTTGAGGGACACTTCATTACAATGGCTGGCAAACATTATACCGCAGTGCACTTTCCAACTCCACTGGGCAGGAAGTCGTCACACTCTAGGGATTGTGGGAATTATGTGCACATGTGCTGTGAGGAAGGTGTGATTACCTGTGGGGGTGAAGGTGAAGGAGGGCACTGCAGACACACAGAACAAAGAGAAAGACAAAGAATTCATCAGATTCACATTTAGAATTTATTATTCCTAAATTAATGATTCATCATAGCAGTACTGTGCAGTTATTGGGAAAAGTTTTCAATAAGGCATTTGCCATTATATTTTAGAGTCTCTGATGTACTGTAACAGGTCTGTTACCAATTACACAGAACATTAAAACCTCATCATAAATACAGAGGTCATTTCATTCTCCTTGTCATCTGATCTCTGTGGTTTTACAGTTGTGGGTTTGTGTGTTTGATTCACTCTATATATCTGTATAGAGGAGAAAATATTGATGTCTAGATATTAGGGTATTCAGAGTTGCTTATACTTGCCCAGGTCCAACGAGTTCTCTTTACTATATTTTGTCACTATATTGTTAATCTATAGAATTTCCCCTCAATTTATATGCATTTTTATCATCCGCCAGGTGAAAATAGCAAGTTTGATTACAGCACCAATAGTAATACTGATACTTGCCACAAAAGCTCCATTAAATGTAATTTAAACATTTTTAAATAAAAAAAATATATTTTATGTTACATAGTATTATTACAATAAATAATTCATATAATTATTTTAATATAATGCATTTATTTTAATGTAATTTAATAATAATACATTTTTTTTTTATATAAAATATTTTATTTATTAAAAATTTTAATTGTATTTTTATTAGGGCTGTCAAACGATTAATCGCGATTAATCGCATCCAAAATAAAAGTTTGTGTTTGCATAATATATGTGTGTGTACTGTGTATAATTATTTTTAATACATAAATACCCACACATGCATGTGTATTTAAGAAATATTTGCATGTATGTACTGTATATAGACTGAATGTAGCCTATATATAATGTATATTTTATATAAATATAAACATTATATATATATAAAAATAACATATTTTTTTAAAATATATACATGTGTGCATTTATATACAAAATAATTATACACAGTACACACACATATATTATGTAAACACAAACTTTTATTTTGGATGCGATTAATCGTTTGACAGCCCTAATTTTTATCTATTATTTTATTAAACATTTTATTTATTTATATTAATTTAAAAAAAAATATTTAAAATAAAAAAATATTAATTATATTATATTAATCCAGACACGTAACATCAGATAGAAAGCATTCGTGCAAGGCTGCACTTAATTAACTATAACTTAAATCTATTATAACACACATGCCCCTCGATCTGATCTAAAATCTAGTTTCTTTCATGTTGATCAAAGGCTCCAATAAGCAGATGAACACGGCTGAATTAATCTGAGCGATATGGGGTCAGAATTCATAATAAACAGCCCATCAGAAACATCAAAGTATCATCGGCGCAGGAAGCTGTTGCGCGTGATTCCATCAGGATTGTTTTTTTGGCAGCGTTACATCGATACATCAGAATTCAACACCTGCTGTCTTCACCTTCTCATCTTCGCATATTTACGGGAAAACAACCTTTAAAATTGTCAGCCGCCGCCGTCCATTTCAAATGTCACGTTTATCGGCTGCGCTCGTCTGGTTCTTGGCAGTGCTCTGAGAAAAGATGAGTCTAATAGATTGGCCCGTTTTTTTTATTTTTTTTATGATTTTATCCTGTATGCATGATGGTTTTGAAGCAGAAGTAGATTGACGCTTGGCAGGCCAAATGCAGCATGGGAAAAAAATATCATTTGATGGACGATAAGTAAATCAAATCTCGGAGGTCTGGGGATGATCTGTGTATTTAAACAATTTATCACACACTCACAGGTAAACACGCATGCACATACTCTCTCACACACTGCAAGATTATACATCTCTCCCAGCCGCATCACGCCGTTCCACCCGGAAAACAGATTACCACTTCATGTGTTTACTATTATACACCTTTGCTCAAACACGTTCACGCTTAAGAGACTGGCAGCGACCGGTTCAAACATGGCAACCTGTGGATTCTTGTGGCTTGCAGAGCAATACAAAAACTGGGAACGTCTTTAGCAGCTCAAAACACACTAAAACCAGAGGTCAGAGGCACTTCATGGTGTTAAAAGTCCCTTTTTCAGGCACAAAAATACACTACTTTTTGACATACTTTCTGCAAGGCATACATACTATCATGCGCAATGTTATTGCTTCTAAGACTAGATAACACGGTTATAACTAACTAGACTAAGAGATGACTAGACTAAATAACATTTCTTTAAGTTTGCAAGCCATACAAGCACATATCCACATGTAATCCTTATAATGTTGAGCCTTGTAATTAGTCTTTGTGTTGTGTAAGATATGTTGTATATAATTCCACTAGCATTTAGAAAGAATGTCTCTTTGAAAGCTGCCTGTCAATCTCGTGCGGTCGTCGAAACAAGAAGTCGTCGAGTCATCCCGGTAAATGAATTCAGGTGCTCTCGACCTTGAAAAATGGACATATTCATTTTGGCTTTTTTTTTGTGCTCTTGTGGTCGACACGTTCAATTAACTTGAATGCGGCCCAGCCTTGGGAGTCTATGAATGCTAACGCTAATGAATGGCTTGGATCTTTTCCTTTAGATTCCTGCCAATAAACATTCCATTAGCTTCATGTCCTTGAGACACGTTAGCTATACCAGCATTGTTCCGTTCACCGTCTCTGTCTTCTCTTCAATAAAGGAGAAAACCGAAAGAGAGCTCTGAATTTTCGACTGTAAGGAATTCATTGTGATTCATCAGGGTCAAAGGAGGAAACGGCTTTTTAAAACACTGGACCACAGGGAAAACAAAAAAACAAAAAAACGATTTCTATGGCAGTGAAGGGATCAGACTCATATACAGACTAAGTCAAGTATTTTCATACTAGCTTTAATAAAAGAGCCTTACGTTTGGGATTAAACCCGAGACAACACAAGCCAAACACGACACTACCAGAGGAAGAAAAGAAGATAGTCGATAGTAAAACGATCAAACATCTGCCTCTGACTAAGACATGAACACACAGACTCCATATTAAAAGATCAGATGAGAGACACGCCACGCCTTCTTAATAATAGCTCATAAACTCAAAATTATTAGGTTGGGGTGACTAACCTCTTACTTATGATATATTTGATGTATTTTTAAATCGTTATATGCGAATACACTGTCAAATCAGTAGTTTAGCATCAGCAGCGCTAAAGGAAGCTCTGGACTGACCTTTACGGATGCCGGCGTAGCTGCTGCTCAGGCCGTTCCTCTTCTTCCGGTGCCGGTAGAGCCAGATGCTGAACACCATGAGGATGATCCAGCAGGCCGCGCCGATGCCCGCGATGAAGGCCGGCTGGCGGACCACGTCCGAGATCTGCTGAGAAATCGTGTTCTCATCGTCCAGCGGCGGAGGAAGAACACGACCCGACGAGTCTGAGATCGAGACGACGAGAAATGAAACATTTGACATAAACCATATCACTGATGCAAAAATTAAAGGACTATTCCAGGTTAAATAGTCAGCAGCAAAAAGTGTTTTGTACTTTTTTTAATCTAATGTAGATACATGTAATATTAAAGTCAATAAACAATATTGTTTCGCATGTTAGAACTCGTCTAACTCACAATATTCCTTTGAATGTATCAAATATTTCACGGATGATCGTTTTAACAACAATTATTTTGATATCAAAAATAATACTTGACATTATAAACAAAACAAGCCATTATTTTACTTGAAACAGAAAACAGCAACAGAAAACTATAGCTTTATTTAGCGCGGTTCATTTCGCTAAAGTTGACTTTGAACTGGAATAAGAATTAGAATGGAAAGTTCAGTGCTTTTATCTATTATGTAAAAGATAAATTATGAATGACAAGACATTGTCTGTCTGCAACCAAAAAAAAAACAAAAAAACTTCCCTCTCTTATTCTTTTTTACATTAAAGAGAAACTAGGGCTGTCGACCCACAATAAATTTCATTCTGCTTGACTTGTTTTCCTCTTCCTCCCTGTTTCATGTGGGCATCACTTTCATCATTTGACTATGTTCAGTTCTTTTCCAGCCGGGAGGCAAACAGCTTCCTCCGAAACCTGAGCATCTCTTCCTCATCCCCCCTGTATTCCCCGCTCCGTGTTTTTTATTTTTTTAAAAAAATTTTAGTCTGTTCTTTGTGCTTCCTGTCTCGGAGGTTTTGTTTGTTGTTTGGTCGTGACTGAGACTCCGCTGAGAAGCTTAGGCCAGGACAGGTGCGTAGGCTGCAGAGATGCAAGAAAGCCCACGGTGTGACAAATGCTTTTGAGACCAGCATCCTCTGCTTCCAGTGGCCCTTGTTTACCTCGCCGTGAGGCTACAACTGCCTCTACTGTGGATCTGTATGTGAGGTTACAGCTCAACGTCTTTCAATGTGGGACAAGTATTAGTATTACTCACAGCATGCTCATTAATCTTTAGTTATATTTATCCTCATGTATTTTTGAGGTAGTATTGTATATTATTACATATATTAGTGTTTTAATGAAGATGCTACAGAAAGGTGTTTATTTCGTTACGTAGTTGAAACATTTGTTGAAAAACATTTATGCGTGTTACATATACTTTATCTAGTCTTGGTTGGTTGTGGTAAATAAAGTTAAAGTGTTTCCACAGTTATATATCACATCGTTCATCATTTTCAGTAAAGTGAGCACATATCAAACGATCTGTAACAGACAAAGCGATGGTGACACATGGTGAAAACATTGTTCCTCACAGGTGTGTGCTGTGGCATTACTGTAGGATCCAATATAGTCGTCACTGCATCATCTTTCATTTTCAGTCTCTCTGAAAATCCGGCATCGAACTGTCTTGTTTAAAAACGAACCCGCAGTAAAATTGTCTTGCTTTGTTAAAAAATAAAGTTCATCCATGTTTGGGATCACAAGGAAGGCAATGCAAAGACTGTTCTTCACAACCTGGAACTGCAAAACGTCAGACGTTGCTGGAGTAATCCTGTGTTTGCGTCTCTCTCGTATTTACTTGTATGACATGCGCCGATGTGGGCGGGGCTAAAGAGGCAATATGTCGCACTATTACATCATACTTGGTTTCAATGAGAGCGGTTTCTTTTGCACTAACAAGGAAGTTTAGAGTTTTGAAACTTACAGGATATTGTATAGTACATGATTGACATCTTAAATGTCAAAAGATCAAAGAAAATGTGATTTCTCAATTCGTGACTCCTTTAAAAACCAGCTCATTCTACAATTGAGAACATTTACTGTAAGCTCGAAAAGTGATCAACCGTTTTCCTTGGACGTGTCTCTCTTTGTGCATCCATCACGGTTTCAGAATACTATTTAATCTCTTTCTGTCAGACGTCTGACTGTTAAATAGTCTCTGACGGCACTGTGATTGACGTCTTATTAAAATCAGATTTGCATAACCGGATGGCCTATTATCCACCTGTATGCACTGGCACAAAAAAAAAAACAGGCTGTGCCACAATCATTTCCATTCAGAGCGGTTTAACCATTGCCACCGATGTCTTGAGGCTGAACAAGTTAAAGCTGGTGAGTTTATGAAGAAATAAACTTTTAAAGCAATTAAAGGCTTTAAACTGCACCTTGTGTCTCCTTTATTCTTCGATGAGAACTCTGATAAGGTTGTTTTTGTAAATTACATACATTTTGGAGGCTAACCACAAGGCTGTGCCTCAACCGTGCCGTTCCCTACGTTTTTTTTAAAGAGAAGGCTCAAATAATGTCCATTATCATCAACCGAGTGTTAAAAAGGGCCGGTAGCTGTATCGGAGTGTTTGTTGTGTTTCAGTAACCCATTATCAAGAGAATCAGTATTCAATCAGAACAACATAAGTCCGACTCACCCAGCTGGAAGGACGTGGCCTCGCTCTTGACCCCGGGACCGGCCCCGGTGCTGGCTGCCACCTCCACCCTGTACGTGACCCCTGCGACCAGGCCGGGAATCAGAAGCGAGTGTGTAGAACCGTCCACAGTGCGGTTGATGTGGTATCGGCTTTCGTTACCAAGACACCAGATCTGAGGGAGGAAACGTGAAGAAAACAGGACGGGAGACGAGCGTTTAGCACTGATTCATGTCCAATAACAAGTCTGATCTGAACGAGTGAACCTTTTTAAGTGATGCAAACACAGACTAACCGGTCAAAAGTCGTACTATTTTGCACATCTTCAAGAAAAGTCTTGAAAAAAAAGTGAAATAACACAAATGGAAGTATAGGAATTATGTAGTGCCCACAATATTGTTTTAGTTAGAAACAACACTTTCATTAAACTAAAGAAATTAAAATGTAGGATTTATTATTATTGTTTACTTATTTTATCAAAGAACTCATTGAAAGCAGTTCAAACAAAATAATTGTATGATCATGAGAAGAATACATTTAGTAAAGCGTGTCCAAACCTTTGTGTAAAATTATATATATATATTTTTAATTAATTTAATTTTATATCTTGTGTAAAAAACTAATTTCAAGCATTTAAAGTCTTTAGAATAAAATATTTGTAATTTCAAGAGAAGCATAATTTCACTCAAATGAGACCAAACCTTTGTGTAAAAATATGTGTATTATGAATTAATTTATTGATTTATATATTTTGTCTAAAAAAATCATGTCAAGCATCAAAGGTCTTTAAAACAAAATATGCTTAATATAAAGTGAAGCATAAATTAAGTGTCCTACAGGTATGTGTCAAATTATTATTATTATATTTGTTTCTAAAAACTAATCTCAAGCATTTAAACATGTTTTGATCAAAATATCTGAAAAGCATCAATTCATTTTTGTCCAATTCAAACTTTTGTTTGTACAAACAGACAGATAACATACAAATAACTGTATCTAATGTTACATATAAATATCTCTCGTCTGAGAATGTTGACTGCCCTTTTAAATTTGACTGAAATGCTTGTATTGAAAAACGTTATATTGGACTAATGATCACTATGATATAGTGGTGTTCACTTTGCATACCAGTGATTGTAAAATAATGTTTGTTAGGTATAGAAATGGCATATTTTGAATTTGGATATCTGGGATATGGTCGTTGGGCTACTTTTGTAACGCAGATCTGGCAACCACCTTGCCGTCAGTCGTCCAGGATAAATTCACACACTATCATGCAGCGCTAAAGTTGAGACGTGTCATGAAAACAAGATTCACCACCTACAATAACACTCCCTATCTGTGGTACCGACATCTGACATGAAAATGCAGTTTTCTTTGTTTTCATTGCGCGCAGTGAACCCTGGTCTGTTTCCTCCTCTCGGGAAGCTCAGCCAGCCATGCCGTCCAAATGAGCGTCAAAAGTGTGTGTGCGACCCTGTGCGTGAGCAGAGCTTGGATCAGCCACCCTCACCCTAACACAATCACAGGCCCGGCAGGGGTCCCATTCACCGGAGTGAAATGTGATATAGCCCCCTCTCTGACCGCCTAACTTCCATTATAGGGTCAGCGCACAGGTCTACACTGAGCTCAACGGAATCACACATAGCAACAAAATGCTTTTTTACATGTTTTTCCATGCTGACGTCCATCTTTTCAGAAACGCAAACCAGATTTAGACATCCCCGAAGGCTTCAAAGAAAGAAAAAAAAGTGGATTAAGTGTAAAAAGAGCGAAAGTGAGGTAACGAGAAAGGACGTTCTGAGGGATCTGAAGTTCTCCCGAGGCACAACGGGGCAGAAAAAAAAATAAGTGTAGGCCTACGAGAAAAGTGATTAGTGAAAAATCCTTCTCCGCCCAATTTAACAAGCATGAAATTACTCACTACCTTCTCTTACACTGCCTGAAAACATTTACCTGGAAAATTAAGTGGGACCGAGCGACTCAAACCGAGCCTCTTCCCGTCAGCCGCGGCATACGAACTAAACGCTGAAACGACGCAAACCCATTAAAATCGGAGAGCCTGCGAGGAATATCGTATGAGACGGGCTCCGTTATCCTGTTTGGACAAGAAAAGCACATCAAGACATGCAGAAAGAGAATAAAGGACGAAGAGTATACACTAGGAAATCGTTCCCGCAATCATAATTGTATGTCTAGTCATATTGCAAAAGTACATACTAGCAAAGGGGGCACTAAAAGACACAAAGCGTCTACAAAAAAAACAAAACTTTTTTTAGGAAAAATAACGTACCATGTTTAAAAGGGAACATTTTGCCACATTAAGCAGTCAAATGGATATTTTGATGGTCAAAAAGAGCATAAAAAAAATAAATAAAAAAAAAGATATTTTATAGACTTCATAGCAATATATATATATGCAACACTTTACTTGAAGGGGTGTGCATAAGACTGACATGACACCTTCATAATCATGACATGACATATGTCATGAATATGAAGGAGGTTTTATGCATGTTTGTGACAACTGTCATTAAGTGTCATTCGCTCAATTATGACATTTTTAATGCAAATATGACATTGTTTGAGATGTCTTTGTTATGACACCTTGACATAAACCAATACATCATAACCTGTCAGTGTCTTTGTCATGACAACTTGACATTACTAAGACAACACAACCTGTCATAAACATGACATAGCAGATTAATTATCAAACTTAAGAAACCACTTAGCTTTATTGGTTGAATTTACATTAAACTGTCAGGTGGTTGGTTTTGACATTGGCTGTCATTAGGCATTATAACTGTTTAATGACAAATTCAATTTGTACCACTGTAGTTGAGGTCACGAAAAATATTCATGACACAGTTATAATGGCCTTATGACAGCCAATGTCAAAACCAACCACATGACAGTTTAACTTAATTTAATGTCAAGGTGTCATGACAAAGACACTGACAGGTTATGATGTTATGGTTTATGTCAAGGTGTCATAACAAAGACATCTTAAACAATGTCATATTTGCATTCAAAATGTCATTATTGAAAGAAAGACACTTAATGACAGTTGTCATAAACATGCATAAACTCTACTTCATATTCATGACATGTGTCATGTCATGGTTATGAAGGTGTTATGCCAGTCTTATGTACACCCCTTCAAGTAAAGTGTTACCATATATATATATATATATATATATATATATATATATATATAAAGCTGTTATTATTATATAGGCCTACACTTACTACATAGAAATATATATATATATATAAACCTACAAATATATCAAAACATGCTTATAAGGGAATGTTTTGGCACATCCAGGATATGGAAATACCCAATATGAGCCTATACTCCCCCTCTATGAGCGCATCTGTCTGGCGAAGGTTGTGGTAACACCTTATGTTAACCACTAGATGGCAGCATGTCACAACAGCTAAAAACCCCTCAAAGAAAATCAAACCAGTATCCACTCTCTCCATCCCTTCACCACCAGCACATCATAAAACAAACCGACTGTGACCCAGTAAATATAATTTCCTCTTCCACTTCCTATTTCCTTCCTCTACTTCCATCCATCACTCTATTGTTTTTCCCCCCCACACTCTCTTTGTCTGCCTCTCTCATTGTCTGTTTCCTCTGGTTCGTACCTTATACTCCTGCACCAGGCCGTTCTGCTCCTCCTCTGGGGGCGGTTGCCAGGATACCAGGATCGCTGTGCCGTTGTCTCCGCTTCCTGTTACAGTGACCCCCCGGGGACCGGCACTGGGCGCTGCGATAAGAGACACGAGCGGCATGTTACACACACACCTTACAATATTCTATACAACATCTTCAATTATGAACATATGCATGTACATGTGTGCACTTATAAACAAACATTATGTACACATGCATATGGACTATATGTCTCAGTGCAATAGCTTGGGTATATGTGTGTGTTCTCCGAAACACATGTAAGCACTCATTTTAATAGTACACACCCAGCGGTATAAGTGAACTTAAATAATGAGCGGCGACTGCCAAGCAACATGATTCGGGCGTCGCAGTGCCAGATGCCTACTTGAGCTCAGGGTGAACAGAATGTTGTCACTGTACTTCACATAACTATTATCCACTTAATACAGACATCAATGTTAACACAAAGCCCTGGAGTGAAACATTTGTTTTGCGTTTGCCGTCATTTCAATATTTGTGTTTCAAACTAAAAAAAGCAGGCGCACAGACAGGAAAAGTTGGAGCAAACCGAACTCGCTGGCGTTCTCCAGAGCCACAGACGGACACACCCTCAGAACAATTAGCACAGCAGTCGTTTGAGCTGGCGCTTTTTGGCTTCTCGTTGTCGGCTGCTTGGCTTGCCTGAAGCTTTTTTTTTTTAAATGGCCTGCTTTGCCCTCACTCATGGGCCACAGACCACACGTTAACATAAATGAGAACTACTGAATGCAGGCGAACGCCTTTCTTACTCTGGAGAGGCCCGAATGTAGCCTGTAAATGTGATCGAAACAAACCCACAGAAAGCCTTGGACGGACAAAGACTCACAAACTATGCCAAAGTGCCAGTTTTGTGGAGTATCCTCATAAGAGCAGTCTTAAACGAGTTAAATGAAGTCTTAAAAGAACGTAACGAGTTGTGAGAAAATAGGATGTGCGTCAGATCCGCGTGTCATGTGCTTTCGGATCTTAAAGTGACAGCAGCCTAATAAACTTGCTGCTGTCTGTCATTAAGGGTAATTAAAGAAAAAAAGAAAAGAAAAAGTAAATCACTCACTGCTCTTGACTGAATAACTGATTGACGGCACTAATATATGTATAGCATTAAAAAAGTAATAAAATTTTGTCTGAAACAAAAATATTTAAACATGCAAGGCAGCAAATCCCATTCATTTGTCATATCACATTTGACATCCCATGAGAAAGGAATGGTGGGACATTAAAGGTGCTCTATGTAACTTTTAGCGGCTTCTAGGGGTGATGTTTCAGATTGCAACCAAATTTTACAAGAGCGCTCGTGCTCGAACTCATAGACAATACCGTCTATTACGCAAATATCTCGGCGAATACTAGACGGATTCGGCGAGCACCGAGCTCGTTGGGACCATCTAGTCGAGCTGAAAAGAACCATATAAGTTCCATAGTTTTTGGTGGTGTTTTCGCGGAGATATTAGCAGAAAACCATCGGGCGCGCTGCAAAATTGCGGACGCCGGTGACGTCACGATCTTTGAAGAAAATCGCTCGTATCTCTGGAACGCAAAGACCCAGAGAGCTCAAATTCGGGGGAGGAGGTCCCAGGGGAACCCTTGCCCGAACGCTAGAGTGGCGGGCCTCGGGGATGCCCCCTACCGGATCGCCGTTCGCTGGGACCCCCGATTTCGAACGGCTATAACTCGGGGAGCCGGGCGAGTTGGACCTCGGGGGTGGGCTCGTTCGAAAGGCCCCGTCCAGCACTACGAACGATTAGAGTCTTGGGAAAATTGATCAAAGATTGACTGAGATATAAGCCGAAAAACGTGCGCCCCTCAACCGGACGTAACTCCCTGACCGTCTACAATAGACTGTATATAAGGAGAGAGGCTCGGGAGCACGCATGCACGTCACATCCGTTGGATTTCGCGGTAAATCCGACCCGGAGACTTCACATAGAAATAGGAATACTGGCCTTCAGAGGTAATAGCAAAACTCGACAAGTGGATCATTTTAATGTGTGATTACAACCCCTTCACACACAGGCAATAAAAAAAGGATTCAGTTTAGTAGAAAAGTTACATAGAGCACCTTTAAGCTTTAAAGCACACAGAGCACACGGTCGGATGGGCGGAAAGCTCTCCTCACCTTCCTCGAGGGTCTTGCCCACTTTGATGTCGCTGTCGGTGCCTTGGAACTCGTTGAAGAAAGGTCGAACTTTGAACTCATAGGTCACGCCCTTCTTGAGCTGGGTGACGACTGCGCTGTGCTCCCCCAGGGTTCGAACCTCAAACATGGCCCATTCCACACGCTGCTGAGCGCCCTCCGGGGACGGCCGGTACATCACCTTATAGCCCTGGATGTACTGAGACTGCTGCTCCACCTACAGGAAAGCACATGGCCAAAATTCAGGATCACCCAGGACTAGGACACTAGGAAGCTGTAAAGAAAGCTAAACTATGCTTTATTATCAGACATATTTATCATTTTTATTTATGTACTATAACTTTGGTTACAATTACTTATGAAGATATAAATATACTGTATTTTCCAGAATATATAAATCACTTTTTTTATCATCTGAAATGTGCTGCGACTTGCTGGTAGTTCAGTTTCACTTAAATAATAAATTCACTTAAATAAATTTGTTTAGGCGTTTATTATAAATATTGTTTGTAATGCATACCACTTAATATTTATGTTCTGTCTGAATACCGTTAAATTGAAATAATTTGTTGTTGAGTACTTAAAAAAACAAACATTTCTAGGTTTAATTTGCAAAAATGATATTTGAAGATTCAGATTTGAGCTTCTTACTTTTTATGTGAAGGGATTTTCGGTAACACTTTACAATAAGGTTCATTAGTTAACAACCTTAGTTAACATGAACTAAGAATGAACAACACACGTCTTCAGCATTTATTAATCTTAGTTAATATTAATTTCAACATTTACTAATCAATGATTACGATAAAAGGTTGTATTTGTGTACTAACATGAACAAACAATGAATTTTTATTAACTAGTATTAACAAAGATGAATAAATAAATACTGTAACAAATGTATTGCTCATTATTAGTTCATGTTAGTTAATACATGACCTAATATTAACTAATGAACCTTTTTGTAAAGTGTTATTTTATATGTGATTTTTCTATCAGAGGTGTTCAGCGTTGGGATCAGTCCATATGGCGGTGGAGGGGGGAGAATTGAACACGCTTGTAAAGACTTTAATCAATTCTTGATCCGCCCCAATAAAAGCAGATGTCGTTTCAGCTGTTTTTGATTAAATACGTATAAAGTGCAAACAACACAACATGTTAAGAGAGAAGCATGCTGGGAATATTTCTGTTTGTGTGTGCGCGTGTTAGTGAGGTGAAAGTCTGGACGGATTTAACCTCGACTTCAGCTGTTTGAACAAAGATTCATTTGTTCACTACCACAAAATGTGTGAAATTTACGATTAAAATCAGATAAAAAGCTATTTGCCAGTGGGTTAAGAAAAAAGAACTTTCCAGTTACTTAGTTACTAATTAGTAACTTTCACGCAAGTTACTTTTTCAGGGAGTAATGCAATCATGTAACATGTTAAAAGTACCTTTCCCCCAACACTGGTTTTGACCAAACAAAATGTTAATTTTTATGCGAACTCTCCGTTTAAAAGAAAATGTGGAGGCACTTACAGTCCACTGGACTCTGACGGAGGACGATGAGAGAATTGTGGGATTGTGGAGGTGAATGACAACATCTCCTAGTTCCCTCTGGATCTGGCCATGCTCCACTCCCTGACTGGTTGGTGGGACGTCTACTCACATAAACACAAAGATACGTTTCTAAACACAAGCATATATGCATATAACAAAACAAAAAAAACAGAATACACAAAACAGCGATGAATAAATGTAAATATTTCAAACACATGACAGGATACTTGTCTGTGAGGTCAAAGGTGAACTGACCTTGTGTTTTGACCGCGTCGCTGATGGGGCTGGGGTCGCTCAGGCCGTACGCATTGGCCGCTCTCACCAGGAACAGGTAGACGGCGCTGGGCTTCAGGTTCTTCAGGACGAAGCTCTCGGTCTTCACGTGATCCGCGAGCGTCTGCCAGCTGCTGCCCGCCGCATGGCTGCCGTCCATACACACATCAAACGTGAGTATTTATACTGCAAATTACTGCAGCCCACACTTTATATATTGAAATATCGTTACTACAAACATTATACTAAACAATGAGGTTAGCGCAAAATGCCGGGCTTATAGGAAAACGCGGACATGGGTATGATTATTTATGACATGCCGCAGCAAATGGACTTGGTATTTACAGAACCCCCATTAGCTTGTGAACTGTATTTACAAAGGTTGTAAAACACACGCTTGTACAGCCAAACCAACCAATGACAAATAAGTATACAGTCAAAACTGATGATGCCACCTGAAGGCCTCTATCACATAAGAGGTGGGCGTGGCTCCAGTGTTCAGGTTGGGCTTCCAGGACAGAGACACTGAGGTGCGGCTGACGTCTGTGACCTCTGGTTTGGAAGGGGCGCTGGGGATGAGGTTTGGATCTGTGGGTCGGCCGGGCTGAACCGGAGAGCCGAACTCTGAAACAAAGACACATACACACACACATAAGCACGTCATCCTGTGCAACTGCTCTGGATTACACCCAAAAACAGGTTCATATATATACACTGATGAGCCAAAACATTATGACCAGTCAGAGGTGAAGCGAATATCGTTGATCATCTCCTAACAAGGCCACGTAATAAGGTCTGTGTAGATTAGAGAACTGGAACAACATTTATTGAGGTTTATACTTAAAAAAGAAAGAAAAATATTTGCACATAGGGTAAATAAATTAGTTTTAAATAAGTAAATAAATGATTTACATTTCTTTTCCTCGCCCATTAGCATACAACTGTATCCTGCTTTAAATATGTTGAGTTATTTATATAGGACAAGACAACAATTTTGCAGTGCAGCGGCTCAAATTTGCATCAAGAATGAATACAGCAATTTCACACAGCAATCCCGGTAAATTACCGTAAAATTTTACCTTTACCGGTAAATTCAAAAATGTGCTGTTCACACAAGCAACAGCGTTCTGACTTTTTACCGGCAACAGACCATTCACACATCAATTCCAAAATACTGGTAAACTCTTTGATGATGTCATTAACCGAAAGTGACCTTTAAAGTTGTTGGCAAATCTCTTCATCCGCCCGGACGGGGAGAAACGCTTTAGTTTCGGTATCACTCCAATTTGAAGACATTTGTAAACAGTTCTGAGAAAACACGTCATCATTTTATGAATGGCCCAGAGCCGATGCTCTTTCAACGGCTTCTGATTGGCCCAAATTACTTCTTAAGTCAGCGCGTTCTGACTTTGTACGTGCACAATACGGGTAATCTTCATTCTGCGTTCACACGGCGCATATACCGGTAATTTTACAACTTCCCTTACTGGTAAATTGCTGGAACCAATTTACCGGTATATTTGAAAAGGTCCTGTTTACACATGATCTGTTACCGGTAATTTACCAGTAAAGACTGTATGTGTGAAAGGGGCTAATGAAAACCCTTTACAGCTGGACAAAGGTTTAATTTTAAACTTAATTTCCTGTCTTTGGTTTCTCAGTGCTTCCCGCTCTATTGTCTGTTATCTTGCAGTCTGTCTGTCAGCCGTACCTTGCACCTCCAGGTAAGCCTTCCACGATGCCTCTCCGCTGGGGGTGGACGCGGTGCAGGTGTACGTGCCAGTGTCTCCCAGCTGAAAGAAGAAAACAACTCCATAAACGCACATATATACATATGCATTTATACTGCTTTTCCTACATTCAGCTAAAAAAACAACGCTTAGTTTGAAGCTATAGTTTCATCTCAAACAAAATACACGTTTTTATAATGAAGATTTGTTGCTTGCTTATTTGCAAATGCGTTGCTAACACGTTAAATTAAATGAAAATGGAGTCAAATAAAATAGCAATAAATGTTGTGCATGTGGCTAAGCTACAAATGGTTTGGTAATATGAATGTAAATGATCTATCATGCTACTAAAATGCATTAAATTAAAAACCGAGAGACAGGATGAGACAGAGCGAGACAGACATAATAAATGAATAATTTAAATAAATGTGTGGTTAATTGGAGGACATATCAGGTAATTTAAAAAAAAAATATATATATATATTAACAAAAACTGTTGAGAGAAAATAAAGACAGACATGATATAAGAACATCAACATGTATGTTCCTTCATTACACCGCTTTCTTATAAAATAATGACAATAACGGTGTTTGAATGATGTAGTGTTGGTGTATGCTAATGTCTTAAGGAAAAAAGGACACATTTAAAAACACGTCAGCCGATCTGTCAGTCAGTTTACACACAGTCTGCAGAAATAGATAGTCTGTCTTGAGCTACTGGTGTGCGTGTGTTCGCTTAATGACATGTTCATTAATGCGAACCGCCCGAAGCGCAACAGATAGAGATGCATCTCCTCGTTTCGCTTTATCTCTCCTCTATTCTTTAAAAGAAGCGAGTCGTCTTCAAGTGAGACATCTACGTTAATTAAAGTCGCATTCTGACAGCCTACACTGCGGGGACCTTTGACCCCTGTGCAGGGGGAACCCGGGCGCTCATGTGTGTGTGTGTGCTGTGACAGGAAACGCTCCCCTCCCCCTCGCTCACGTTCCGAGGGTGTGTGTAACTCCACGCGGCTGACGGGGGGTGACAGCGGGAGTGTGTGTTCGCACATCAAAACCTGCAGGCTGACTGACGGCTCTCTGAACACTGGCCGTCTGTGCCTGAGATGATGTTTATGCTGTAGCGAGGGATGAAAGGAAGTCTTATGGAGTACTGCACACATGCATGTCTATGCTCACTCAAACATCATGTACAGAAGTGCAAACCTTCAAACATGCAAAGATATTATGCCTGCTTTGCAATCATTATACAATTTTGATAATTAAAGGTACACTATGTAACTTTTGGCCGTCTAACGGTAAAAAATAATGCATGCATTTTGTAGAAGAACATTGTTTTGGTTGTGCTTCTGCTTTTGTGACTCTTCTACTCATAAAACATTCACTACTAGGTTTAAGAGATATAACCAGTTTAGATGGAAAGGATCTTATGCTGACTAGCTGAAGACGTTACTGTAGCTTTACCCATTAGTAAACACGGTACTTCCTTGAAAATAAATTCCAGCACAGCTCTACAACAACCATAATGAAATGACCCTTCACAATAGATCATGCCTTACAATCAACTCTGTTAGATAGCTACATATGGCAGTTTATCTGTCAATAAAATACCTTCCTCACCGGTTGAGTAATAAAAACCCCTTCTTTGAGTCGCTTTTACGACATATCAAATATCCAAAAAGCCAAGTCAATGTTGATTCTTGTTTTATTACGAGCTCTGTTCTCTTTTTGCCAGGTGACTCTCCTCTGCTCGGCGTTTGTTTGAAACGGGTGATTCCTCGGAGGTTTGAGATTTATCTTCTCCATACCAACCTTTCTCGCTCGTGACCTCTGCCACTCACACACTAAACACACGTCAAAGTATCCGGAGCAACTTTTCTCTATTTAGGGATATGATGAGAGACACACGGACGAGTGACATACGCAATAACCCACGAAAACCATTACATAGTGTACCTTTAGGGATGTGTAATCATATATTAAATGTTTAATCATATATTATAGGACCCTCTTGAAAATGAGATGTTGTATCTCAAGAGGCTATCCTTGAATAAATGACCAAATATCAATATAGCTATACATTGCATCAATCATTTTAGACCCTTCTATCTGTATGTTATATTTATTTACAGTGAGGTGCAAAAGTATGAGACCACACTGAAAATTCAAAATGTATTTTAAACCTTGAAATAAACAAAGATTTAAGAAAAAAATGCTACAAATCAAAAAAACAATATTTTGTCTGTTTTTTTTTATACAAAAATATCTAAACGTCCTTAAAACAAGATCAATGTACCTGAGAAGCAATATGCCAAATGAAATATGATGTACTATATGAAATAATAATGAGATTTTAAGTCTTGTTTTCAGAGAAAGTAGTACGTTTTATGCTTAAAAAGAAAAAACAAATGCCAATAGGGTAAAAAAATACACTAGTTGTTGTTGTTGTTTTTTTTTATTAAAATGATTTGTACTACTTATTCTCTGTTATGAACTTCAATAAACAAATTAGCTAATAAAAAGTCACATTTTTATCATGACAATCATTCTGTGGGAATGTGGGCCCTTGCAAACAGTTTATTTGCAACAAACTTGCAGCGAATATGCGGTAAACCTGCGGCAATGTTACCCAAACATGTGCAAAAACAATATTTCATAAGGGAAGCTGTGATTTTTGATTCTGTCAGTGAAACCTGCAGTGCTGTCTGAGGTATTCGGAATAAAACAGCTAACAGCTCAATAACAAAAAAAAATCTGCTAACTTCAGCTCAGAGAGAAGCAGCAGTTAACCGCATCCAATAAACCATCCCGCCGCATCCAGAAACCTCCATGAATAAAATATTAATAAAAGTAAAAAAGAGAGGCGCTGAGTCTGAGACGAGCGGCACAACACAACCGCTCACAATTCCCAGTAAATAGTTGTTCTGTGTGGTGTGTTTGGAATGGAAAATTCCATAAAAATCTGTTACTAAGGAAAACCGAACAAGGGAAACAGTACTTTACGAGAACAAGTTTGGTGCACCAAACGAACACATGCTCAAACCTCCATACGTGAGCGTTTTCAAAGCATCAAAAGGGGTCAGAGAGGAGCTACAAAGCTATAAATCCATGAAAGGAAAGAGTTCTCATGAACCGGAGTCACGTCCCCTGTTACTGTACATTAATCTTCATGATAAATACGTCAGGCTTTGATGTAGTCCTGACCCCTCAGAGCCACCGTACCTTAGCGTAACGGATCTGCAGGGCTCCCGTGTCGAGTTGTTTGAGTCGAGAATCATGGGTGGACACCAGGACCCCGTCTTTCCTCCACAGGATGGTGGGAGACGGCGTGCCGGTGGCTTGGCACCCCAGGACCACCGTCCCGTCCACAGCCACGGTCTGGTTGGTGGGACCCTGGCGGACGATGGGTGGAGGTCTGTCTGAGATCACTGGGAAAGAGAGAGAGAGAGAGAGAGAGAGAGAGAGAGAGAGAGAGAGAGAGAGAGAGAGAGAGAGAGAGAGAGAGAGAGAGAGAGAGAGAGAGAGAGAGAGAGAGAGAGAAAAACACACCCTCAGAAACCAATCAATGCCTTGTTTTAGAGTGTTATAGTATGAAAGTAGAAAAACAGTAACAAAATAATAGTATTCCTATAATGTTCATTAATTTTCTTATTTTAAATTGCCTTTTTTTTTTCTAAAATAAAATGAAATAATTATAATAAAATCATAATAAAATCAATCACTTTTTAGAATGAATTGCTTTGTTGTATTTTTAAGTCTTTTGGATAAAAGCATCTGCTAAATGAAAATAAAAATAAAATAATAAAATAAAATAAAATTTAATTAATATTCAAATAAAATAAACCAGCTTTGTAGTATTCATCATAATCATTAAAAATTATGAACATTCTTTTTTTCTCTTCCTTCTTTTTTTCTTTTCATTGCCTTTATTTCTAAAATAAAATGATTTTTAGACCAATCACTGTAAGATTAATCGCTTAGATAAAAATGTCTGCTAAATGAAAATATTAAAATAAAATCAGCTTTGTAGTATTCCTCATATTCAATACAAATTCTGAACATCATTTTTTTTCTCATCCTTATTTTTTTTCTAATCAATACTTTTATGATGAATCGCTTTGTTTAAAACTCTTTTTAAATGAAATACATGTTTATGCATGTAGCTAAGCTACAAATGGTTTGGCAATATAAATGTAAATGATCTATCATGCCACTAAAATGCATTAAACTAAAAGACGAGAGAAAGAAAGACAGGGTGAGACAACGAGAAAAAGAGTGAGACACAGACATATCAGTCTCATTTGAAGACAGAGTCTTAAAGCTGTCCCAGACCTACTAATATCATTATAATAACTATAATGAAACACAACTGTAATCCAAAATACATCCTTCCACATTTTATAAGAGCAACAGAAGCGAGTGCGTGTACGGTCAGAGGTAAAGAGAACGAAGAACGCAAACAAAAATAAATGTAACCAAGGAAAAAGAGCATGCGAGTGTGGAATGTCTGGCAGCGAACGAGCTGAGTACATGTTTTAAGAACGAGAGAGAGAGAGAGAGAGAGAGAAATAGAGATGGAATCCAATTTTCTCAACTGGAAGCAATTTTCTAATCAGTCAACAGCAGTAGCAGAACGAAGCCAAACTAGAGACGAGCAATTAATACCGGCAGCATTTCAACAGCACTAAATCTCCCTCACACACACACCAGCCATCATCACCACACTAAAACACACAGAAATACACCACGTCTATTAAAACGGCGGCCCCCCGCATGTCCTCTCCTCTCTCACTGAGGACCCAGGCCGCCTGATAAATGCTGGGATGTTTACGTCCATATGATTGTGTAAGACAATGCCAGAAGCATTACCGCCATTTACACGGCTGCCATTTGCATAAACGCCACTACAGCGCGTTTTCGAAGCCGTGCAACACTTTTGTAAGGACCATCAAAGGCATGAATTATGTATCAGATGACACGCTCGCACATGCACGGTTGTGTCCTCGCTGTTGTAATTACTGAATCATCATGGCGGTGACCTGTAATTACGATCCGTGCCCGCAGTAAGAGCGAGGCCAGAGAGCAGATTGGTGCTAAAATAACTGTTATTATTCTTTCTTTACCTCACTCTCCTTCTTTTTGTCTTGCTTTGGTGTTTTCTTTATAGACAGGCACTCACAGGAGATTACATTGGATGAGAGGGAACTGCCGAACTGTAACTATTCTGTTGAAGTGTCTTATTGACTATTTGAGGATATAAAGTAATCAATGTTGGGGTAACGCATTTCTTGTAAAATGTTGTTATTTGCGATGCATATATGATTTTGATTAAATAGCAAGTTCTCTCAACTCTTTAGACAACTGATATTTACATTTTTTAGCTTTAACATGGCACAAGCTGATTGGTTCCTGTCGCATCTGCAGCCAATGAGATTCCAGCTCAAGATTTAAGGCCATTGCACACTGAAGCCGCCTTTCCACTGCACACGACAAACGACAGCCGTTGGACCGGAAGTCATTCATTTCCAATGGAGAGTCGTACGGGAGCTGCGGGGAGTTCCGATCATATGCGTATGCGGAAAATTCGTATCCGATTTGAGCTTTGGATCCGTTGAAATATCTGAACTTCTGCGGCTAGACCGTATGCGACTGGCCGACCGGATGTGATGTATTCTAATCAAAACTATGAGCGTGAGGCTAGAATTACCAATATTTCAACTCTTTAATGTTATTCTGTAAATTCTATTTCTGTAAAATGTCGGTTATTAATAATTATGGCAGAAAAAAATATTTTATAATTATTAAATCAATATTTATTTTGATTAGCTCTGTAAAATCTATTGTTTTTATTTTAGATGTATTGGGGGTCATTTGTTTTGTGTGGATAAATTCATGCATGAATTACATTCATCATTCATTTTACCATTGTGAATAGCCGAGGGTAATGGTTGCTTCACGACCAATTTCAAAGTTCCGTGCGACTGACACTAGGGGGCGAAATGCGACAATCGTATGCGAATGTCGTGTGCAGTGGAAAGGCGGCTTGAGTCCGAAATTCGCATCCGATATTTTCGCACGTAAAAAAAAAAAAAATCGACCTCAAGTTATGTCAATCACGCTTGCACACCGCCTCCGAAACTTTCATCCGTCATAAAAAAATTCGGATCGGGTTCGATTTTTTGCGTTTTTCGCATCCACAGCCAGCATTTTGAGAGTTTTTTTTACATTTCAGGGCCGGGGGGAGCTCGTTCCGCTCGGTTTTCAATTCGATCAAGTGTTTATATGTTCTCTCGATCGGATTAGAAAAGGAATAAACCTCCCCTTTCAATCAGATCGAAATTTCGGATCGATTAAGGTGTGATTGAGCAGCCAATTCGATAACTAATGTATTATTTGGGTACAATATAGGCATATAACCTGTAGCCTATACAGCTGTTCTGTCTGCTTCCACCGGGCCGCGCGTGTGCCTGTGTGTGTGTGTGTGTGTGTGTGTGTGCGCGCGCGTGTGTGTGTGTGTGTCCATACCTGCTTAAACATACTGCCAGTCTCTGTTCAGGATCGATTGGTTCACAGAAATTGGTGGTCTTCTTTTTAATATGTGGCTCCAGAATCGCTAGCAAAGCATCAAACTGTTCCACTGACATTCTGAAGTACATTTTGAATCGCTCGGGATAAATTCGCAACTCCTTGATAAGGAAGTGGAACTCTCCTTCCTCTCGGCGCAATTTCAGGATTGGATGGACCCAAAATTTTCTCTTTATTCTCATTTCAATAAGAGAGAGGGCAACAAAATCATCCTTACTGCTTGACGAATCCATTTTGTATTTTTGTGCATTTTTTCCCGCAAAGGTTTAATAAATACACATCGGACTCAGTGTGCAAGGTTTCTGTGCGTGATGAATTTTTAGGCTGACGAACACGAAAAAACGCATACGAAAATTTCGGCCTCAGTGTGCAATGGCCTTTAGATAGCTGGATAGCGCTCACTATAGCAGTTTGCTTTCAGATTGACTCAGAAACTAGGGATGTCCCGATCCGATCACGCGATCGGAAATCGGGCCCGATCACGTGGTTTCAGACTCGATCGGAATCGGACGTTACCTCCCGATCAGGACTCGGATATATGTAAATTAGGGGTGTAACGGTACATGTATTCGTAATTATTGAACCGTTTCGGTACGAGGCTTCCGGTTCGGTACGCATAGAAACCGAACGATTCCTAGGACCATTTTTCCTGCAGACAAAATCCGCGCTGGCGCGATCAACACAACGCTGCGCAACATCAAATGGCAAACGTAATGAAAGCGGAACGAATCTGCACTTCTCATTATATTGTGCTTAACGGACCATTTAACAGTTCGGACCAGCAACATCTGTGCAGCGCGAGATCAAGCGACACTGTGCTAAGAGATCCAGTGAAGAAAACATTTGAATTCTCCACTGAAGTAATAATATATAATAATATTAGGCTATATAAATATATATTTAAATGTTATTTTTAATGTGATTACCAAAACATTATTTGTTCATCCTTCAAAGATTACCCCCATTTATAAACCTGAAAGTTTCAAGATGTAGGAAAACTCAAACTTATTTAAAAATAGTTTTTCTTTAAATAAATAGGAAATTTCTCTGGCATTTCTTTCTTTTTGCTGTATCGTACCGAACCGCAAATTTTGTGAACTGTTACACCCCTAATGTATATATATATTCTCATAATTTTTTTATACACTTTTAAAACATTTTTATTTTTGTTTACATGCCTGCCGGGTATTTTAAGTTGAGGTGCTATTTGTTTTTATAATAGACTTTTTCTATATTTACTGTTGCACTAAAGTCCAAAAGTAACAAGATTTTATGTTATTTATTACTTGATTGTTCAAGCTACCTCACAGAAGTTTTTTCTCTCTTCTTTATTTTTTTTTCATGTATTATATAAGTATCGGATCGGGACTCGGTATCGGTAGATACTCAAAATCAAATGACTCGGACTCGGGGGCAAAAAAACCTGATCGGGACATCCCTATCAGAAACCCTACCCCTTCCCCAGCTCCACCTGTATAAATCTGCTATGGGTCATTTTATCGGTCAAAAAGAATGATCATGAATATTTTGGTCAGGGATTCATTCAGAGGCATTACTGAATTTAAAACTGACATGCTTTATCACACATATCATGTATGGTATTTACAAAAAAGAATGTTACAATATTAAAATTGAATTGAAAAAATGAGTCAAATTAGTTCCGAAAAAAAAGAGTTCCTGGCGAATTTAAAGACCCACTCCGATGAAAATAAGGTTTTTCTAGGTGTTAACATGTTCTTGTGGCATTTTTCTTATGTTAGAGGACATATCTTGAGAAGAATAAGCTCAAAGTTGTATTTCTGAGTATTTCTACATTCAAATGGCTGTGAATCAGTAGCAGACGCTAAAATGCCGGCTAAAATAGACTGGAGTTGTGACGTAGTAACTCCACTGGGCGGGGCCACAAGCTTGTTAAAATTAATCGAAAGTGCCCCTCTCAAACAAATATCAATGATAATATTGTTTTCAATAAAACAAAATGCATTTGATTATAATTAACATGACAATGTGACAAAATTCACGTTTACTTGTATGTTTCTATTGGTTTGAGCTGTCGTTGCCATGACTCGTTGCTATGGGTTGCGTCACTTGCGTGTCTTGCATCGGACTCGACTGAAGGGGTCAGTCTCCGTTTTCGAGGCCAAGGGTCAGTAATGTGGACGGCAGGAGCGCATAATCGTTGCAAAAGTTATGCGTTTTAAAACGAAAACGCACTGTACGGCTGGATAGCTCCAATATTGCTCTCAATTTTTGTTGCACCGGTAATGACAGGTTGGGGGTGTAAGCTAGCTGGAGAGACAGAGCTCTCAGCAACGGGGAGGGGGAGGGTCATCTCCGTGCCAACGGCTCCGCCCACAACGCAGAGGCGAATTGCTAATGAGCTACTGCCGCTCTGCTGAAGCAAAGTCCCAGAAAACGGCACAGGTTTTGTGAGTTTGGCTAAAAATGGCATAATCATAATTTAAAGACCACTGGGAATGTTTACAAATAGCTCAAAATATGATCGGAGTGGGACTTTAACACCTCTTATACTGGATTGTGCTGAAATAATCAATCTGTTAAAGCATTTGTCATGGCTACACAAAACTAACAGCCAGAAATCTGAGAAGTGAAGGATTAATCTGTGTTTTTCCTCATAACGACCTTATGGAAACAGCTCAAATGAGTTTTACAAATATATCCGTAAGCAATATAATGAGTAATGCATTTACAGTGCAAAACTGAGCAATTAATATATTGCAATCAGAATAAAATAAATAAATAAATAAATAATTAAAAAAAAAAAAAAAAAAAAAAAAATTTAAATTAAATTAAATTAAATTAAATTAAATTAAATTAAATTAAATTAAATTAAATTAAAAATAAAATAAATGAAATAAAATAATACTTTTTGGGAGCAACTTTCCCAAAACTAAGAAGCAAAAAGAAAGAAATCTATCTTTGTTTACCATCTGTAACCTCCAGCAGGGCTTTGGTGATCACACTGCCAGCGATGTTCAGAGCCTGACAGCTGTAGTAGCCTCCGTCCGAACGCTCCACCGCCGTGATGGTCAGATCGCCCGTCTGAGAGACAGAGAAACGACTGGACGGAGGAGGAGGTTGAGAGGAGAACAGGAGGTTCTGGAGAAGGGAAAGAGGAAAAGATGCATGAACAGAGGTAGAATCCCATAACAAAAAGAGAACAGAATTAGTTCTAATTTCTCCAAGAATATTCAGTATGTGGGAAACAAACATCTTGTCAGGATTTGCACGTTTACACCGTGTGCCTGAATTCCTGAGTGTGTGATGAGTGAAATTGATCAAACCACGATGAGTTGAGGTGTGTGTTAGAGGTGTGGAGTGTTACAGAGCCCATTAGATTTGTGTAAATGTGCAGATGGCCTTATAAATCTAGCAGCCTCATAAATCTGACTGACTTTAACGGGGGAGAGTGCCATGCATTTTATATGTTACTGTAAAAGTGTGCTCAGGAAATGCATCTCTGTATCACAAGCGGACGTACAAACATACACAGATACACTCACCTGACTGCCTTCTTTCTGCCAAAATATAGCAGGCTGAGGACTTCCCGTGGCTTCGCACTGAAAGGTCACGGTGCGGCCCATCCCGGCTACTTGATTCCTGGGTCGCACCACAAACACAGGAGGAACTGCAGAAACAGGAGTTAAATAAGTCAATTACCAAAGACAATATTTTGACTCTTAGATTGTAAAAAACGAACAAAAACACATTTACTTGAATGCATTTAAAATGGAAGTCTGTGGACCAACACATTACGACTGTTTAAAAGCCAGTGAGCAGCCTTTATTTTATAAAGTAATTTGTATTTTATAAAATAAATATGTAAAACAGTTGCGCTGCTAAATATTTTTGTATTCTTTGATGAATAGAAAGTTCAAAAGAACAACACTTATTTGAAATAAAAATGTTTTTGTAACATTATAAATGTCTTTACTGACATTTTGATCAATTTAATTTTTCTGAAAAAAAAAAAAATAATATATATATAGTTATTATACAGGTATATATATATATATTTTTTTTTTAAATTCCATTGCAAGTGTAACTGTAAAGCATTTTCTAAGGGTAATTTTTTTAAACAACATTATGAAATGGATTTTTTAAGCACAGTTTTCGGTAAAACTACGTAGAGCCTTTATGAATAACACATTCATAATATAGGTTATAATGCCATATATCTTTTCATAAACAATTGTAAGCAACGCTAAAATGCATTATAATATGTGCAGATTCATTTTCATTACTCATTACTTTCATTATTCAGATTCATTACATCTGAAATTGCTTGTTTGCCATGTGTTATACATTCTAAAGGTGTAACAATGAATAGACAAGTTTTATAACTGTGGTCACAATTAATCATGAGAACATACAATGCATAATTAATGCATTAAATATATTTTTATAATGCATTATATATATATATGGCTTTAAGTAAAGTGTTACCTAGTTTTCATTTCTGTGTTGATATTTTCATATTTTCTATTGAAACAGGAGGTCAATAATCTTTTGTTTGTGTTACTGGCACACACTTAGACATGCCATGAATCAGAGATGAGTTGTTAATATTTTTGGACCTCTGTATATTCTATGTGTACATTTCTGCTAAAAAAAATTATGTTGTCAACTTTTACTAGCAAATCTCTAATTTTGATTTCAGGGGGTCTTTGATAACAGCCAAATTTCTTGGATATAAATACACTAGAGCACAAGCCTTCAGCGTCACGTTTAACGGCAGGAAATAAAAGAGAAAGTCGTACTGGTGTTTAATGGAAGGATATGCAGGTATTCTGGAACATAAAAACATATGTAGATGCAATATAAAAAACGGCACGACCGCCACGTCTGCTTCATTTGCATGGACAAGGGCACAAAGCAATAAAATTTACATGGAGATGGGGGGGATAAATTTGGACCATCTGTCCCGTACTGACACTCTTTAATGGAGCCGACGTCGTTGGGATGCCGGTTTTTCATGCATCTTAATGACTCGGAGTGGAGAGATGCTGATTCCTGACGCAATCTCCACTTCACAGTCCATAACAGCACGGAGCCATTTCATCTTGTAATAAGGATACTGTTCATAAAATGTGACACAAAGTCTGACCCCCTACGACGAAAGGCGATTCCGTCTACCGGTGAACCAATCTTAAACCTGTCCAATCATACACTGCCGTAAAGCGTCCGGAGGAATAAAGCTAGAATATTCAACTAAGTGGGAAGAAAATGAGGCAATTTTGACGTTACCTTGTACGCTCAGAGCGAGCATTAGTTTTTACCCAGGCCTGCTGTGCTGTCACTGTTGCCGGTGACAACCCAGACAAGCGTGCTGATTGGTGGAAGGATGGAAGGTGGATGGATGGTGGTTCTGACAACTTCCTGTTGCTGTCAATGCAGCAAAAATGGTGACGGGTGACATTTGCAACTTACCAGACATAACTGAAAGAGGAAAAAAAAATAGAAGCATGATAAAACACAGATGTGAGAGATGCGCAAATTAACCACGCTCACACACACGACATGAAGCAAAAATGACAGGAAATGCTTACTGAACAAAATCAGTGCAGTGATGTATTTATGAGCATAACACAAAAACATACAAGAGACATAAGGTGTGGCAAGCACACACACACACACACACACATTGTAAATATATCATGAGGCTGAAATATATGGCATAAACCACACAAAGAAACAATTCTATCAGTCTTGAGTTGTGAGCGTGAGGCATGAATGGAGGTTTTATTCTTCTGGTCTGGCCAAAGGTTTTATTAGGTGGACAATGCGACCTGGAGTCTGACCCTTTTAAAGCTACAGTGTGTCATTTTTACACCATAACAACACTGGCTCAGCCAATGGCATTCATTTGGAGGCGGGACTACTAGCTTGTCTGAACATTGGCATTATTTCTCAAATATTTTTATTTTTGCAAATCTGTTTATATCCGCTAGTGTGTGGAAATGAAACACTTAAACTTCAGCTTTAAAAGAAACGCAAATTCTTAAAAGCTTGAGCAGCGATTTAGCATTTTAACCCTCTTGTTGTGTAAAAACCCTCAATCTCCACGACTCACAGCTTAAAAAAGTGTGAAAACAACATGAAATGGCATTCAAAAAGCATTCCGTACACATCTGTAAAGTGACATTTTTCCTAATTAAACCTGCTATTTTTGTAGCCCGGTGGGAATTACATTAAGGAAAGAAGAAAAGAAGAATTTTCTGTAACACTTCATAATAAGGTAAAGCAACTACAGTAAATAAGCCCATTTTAAACTTTAAATGCAATAACTCAGGCCATTTGGAGTCAATCCTGCGAGATGGACAGAGTAACACAAGCGAAGGGTGAGAAACGAGGGAAAGCAGTAGATTTGAGAACAGCTGCTTAAAGAGAACTCGACTTGGACGGGGCCGTTTGCTCTTTTGGCAATAGTTGCGGCTCTCGCTCTACTTTGTTTCCATGGCCCATTAGCGGAGCTACTCATGGGACTCGCATGGCATTCTAGCACTTTCCTCAAATACATCAGTACTAATGACTAAATCGCCAGCTGAGAGAGGCCTCGTTTGTACCCAACATTATCTTTTTTCATGGCCTTTTAACAGAGAACTGACTCTTATTCCAAATTACTTATCTCGGAGAATTTGTGTGTACATGTGCGCTTGACATTTACGCATTCTGGATTGACAAATCGTTTAAAGAATCAATTGACTGTTCAATGCACCTATGATGCCAAAACATGCTGTCTAGGAAGGCAGCTCACTAACGTAATTCGTTCAAAACGCCAACCAGACAAAAGACATTCTCGAATACAAGTCATCATTTTGATGAATCTCATTCCTTGGCATCTGGAAAGCAATGTTGTGCCAAAGGCAAGTTTAGTAATAAGCCTCTTCGCTGGATAGATTGGTTATTGAAACAGACGTGTTTATAAGTCTGGTTCCAATGCTACTGGCCCGCTAAACACACATGTGAAATAATAATTCAGCAATTTCTATAAGCAGTAAAAACCAGTAAAAGCAATAAGGAGCGCAACGAGGAGACGGAGAAAACTGCTCAGGGGTGTCAAGAGACAATGTGGACATTGTTCTCTAAAGAGTTGAACACACTCAATGGGACTTAAAGTGAAAAGGACAAAACAAAATGGACCTAGAGTAAAATAGATGTGTTCTTATGTATTGGTGTTTCTACAAATAAACCACCCCTATGTCGTAGGGATTGATGGTATTTTTATTAACTTTATTTTTTTTACAAATAATAATAATTTTTCTTTGTTAAATAGACCGTTGTCCTAGACCTTGCAATTTTAATTTTGATAATCCACTACCAAAATTATCCAATTCTAAACCAAAAGAGTGACGTAAATCTAATCCAACTCAATATTTAAATATTTATTGTGAAAAATATCAATTATTACACACATTACGACTACAATTTTCACCATGACAAACAATTCTGACCCAAATAAAGTTTTATAATAAAGAATCGGTTAATTGGTAAGTGAGGAGCAAGATTACCTATGATAACATATGAATTGCGATTAGTGATAAAAGTAAATATATGAAGAGTTTGGTTCCAAAACGCGATAAACGCTATTTAAAAAAAAAATTAGTTACTGCAAAAATCAGTATTGTATCTGGTTGGTATTGAAAAGTCGATGTTTAATTTTAAGTAAAATGCGATATCCGCCGTGTTATTCTGTCATGTTTTCTCCCTTTCTTTCCAAACCGCGACAAAGGCCAGTCTCCCTTCTCTGCAGAATGCGATATATATCCGCTCTCAACCAATCACAACGCACCATTCCACGCAATGTAAACAGTAACGGCAGCGCCTTAAATACACCCGGCTTCCTAGTTTTTCTTATCTATTTTGTACTTTTCGATCAACAAACAAACAAAAAAATGAATAATTTTGACGGCATTGATGAACCTGTGGTTGTTTCTGCGGTGGGTAAGAAACGTAAGGCATCGAAATCGAATCATTTACGTGAGGAGATTAAGAAGATGAGGCACTCGGGAGGAGGAAAAATGTTTTCAATCTTCTTTACAGTTCTTAATAAAAATATTATACTAATACACTTACGTTGTTGTGTATTTTCAACAGTTTCAATATGAAAAAAAAAAACTTTTATATTGATTCAATGGATTAATTGCATTTTTAATTAAAAAAAATATATTTATTGCATTTTGGGGAAAAAAAGAATCCGTTTTTATAATAAATCTTTGAAAATCAAAACCTGGATTTAATTTTTTTTTTGTTATTATGACCTACAAATGCTATGTGAAAGTTTGAAACAGAAAAATAGTGGTTTTCATCTTTCCACTTTCTTGGTAAAGAAAACACATTTTTACTCAAATTAATCTAAATGGATTTATTGCGTTTTGGAACCAAACTCTTCAAATATCAAGTTACATTTCCAATTAAGTTGGGAATTTTGACCAAAAAGTTGAAAATGTAAAAAAAAAAAAAAAAAAGCTTCGAATTTAACCCAAGCTAGACGAAGGCTTCAGTAATTTTAAACATTAAAAAAATGTAATTCCCACAGATGTGTAAATGACACGGTGGTGGGAATGATGCTTCAGAAAAATGACAGAAATCATCCTGTCTCACTCACAGGATACAGAAAAAATATAGTTTTCCAACAGCTAGGGGGGTGGGATGGGGAGGAATATTCACAACGATCCAGCATCCATTCGGACAAATCAATCTGACAACCTGTCAAAGCTGAAAACGTCTGTCAAAAAACTAACAGCTGTGAATAAACAGGTCAAAAACACACAGATTCAGGATCAGAGCAGTTTGTCAAACAGCGTGAGATGAGATGTTCTTACCGTGGACGGTGAGGGTGGCGCTGGCCTCCGTCTTCCCCATCATGTTCTCCGCCTGACAGGTGTAAGTACCGGCGTCTCCTGAAGTCAGTCTCTTCAGCTTGAGAGTGTGGTCCTCCCAGATCTCATGCCTGAGAAGACGACGATACACAAACATAGATGCAATTAAACGAGGCCATCCTGATACACTTCATGGACTCTATCTAATCAAGAGGTTCTTTAAGACTTTAAAGGACAGGCATTTCTCATTCGCATTTAATTGGCTTAATATAGGCCAACTAGACGTTTTATCACTCGTACCGTCCCTTGGGTAGATCTCCGTCCTCTTTCCTCCAGCGGATGGTGGGCACGGGGTCTCCTTGAGCTTCACATCTGAACTCAACACTCTGGTCCACCAGGACAGACTGGCTGCTCGGCTTTCGCAAGAAGCTGGGCCTCTCTGCACACAACACGCAGCGTATTATGTAATACAAGAAGTTTCCCAGTCTTCCCTATTAGATATTCCCTTCACTGATCCGATTATGAACTTCCAGCGATCTACATCTATTGAACTCTGACTTGTTGTTTTAGCCTAAGCTTTCATGCAGCTAATCCTGCAGTAAGCTTCCTATCTGATTTCTTTATTAAGATCATATCTCTTTGATGTTAGGATACTAATAATCTGTTAGAGGGAAAGTTCACCCACAAATGAACATTCTGTCATAATTTACTCACCCTCGAGTTGTTCTAAACCTTTATGGGTTTATTTGGTCTGTTGAACACAAAATACGATATTTTGAATAGTGTTAGTTGCCAAACTGTTTCTAGTACCCATTGACTTCCATGGGAAAAAAATGTTTCATACTATGGAAGTCAATGGGGACCATCAACTGTCTGGTTACCAACGTTCTTCAAAATATCTTCTTTTGTGTTCAACAGAACAAAGAAACTCATAGAGGTTTGGAACAACTTGTATATGAGTATATAATCCAATTTTTGGGTGAACTATCCCTTTAAGATTAGGACTATCTAACCCACTGATATGAAGAAACATCAGAGCAGGCATATTTATCATGGCAGTTAATTCATGTGTTTCTTGCAATGTACCTATTGACTTTTTTTTTAGTCCATGTTGTGTTTATTACATTTTCCATTTATATCACTTTGCATGTTATGTGGGCTGGCTAACATTGTCATCATTCTTGTTATCGTCAATGGAAAATATTAAAAATTGTTTGTAATAAATTTAAATAAAATATAAACAATTGTAGAAATGTTGCCTCGGTAGCAAACTGAAATAAATACCTTTAAGTTGAAGGACTAAAATTAGGAAAATTAAAATTGAAATACATATAAAGCTAAAGATAAATATTTAATAAAAAACTGATGATAAAAATGACAAGAGCACAAAACACAATTAGTTAACCTAAAATTAAGATGAAAACAGAAAATCTAAATTACTGTACAATAAAAGCACATAAATACTATAAAATAAAACTGATTGTCATTCATGAAAATGAGCAGAATGAATCGTTGCATGTAATTAAAGGTGGGGTGTGATGTTTTGTTGTTTATATAGTTCTCAGAACAGTTCTCAGCAGGAATTGGGGGTGGGGCTATTTGTTTGAACAACCAATGGCAGGAGTTGGGGGTGCGGTTATCTGTTTGAACAACCAATGGCAGGAGTTGGGGGGTGGGGTTATCTGTTTGAACAACCAATGGCAGGAGTTGGGGGTGGGGTTATCTGTTTGAACAACCAATGGCATGAGTTGGGGGTGCGGTTATCTGTTTGAACAACCAATGGCAGGGGTTGGGGGTGCGGTTATCTGTTTGAACAACCAATGGCAGGGGTTGGGGTGGGGCTATCTGTTTGAACAACCAATGGAATAGGTTAGGGGAGGTGCTATCTGTTTGAACAACCAATGGGAGGGGAAAGTGTATTCAAAAATCTGTTATAAAACAGGCATTATTTTTGACATTCTGTTTTGTGACTCTACTGCCACTAAAGATGAGACTCTTCACCTCTAAATTTAATCTAAAGGAAATATTTTTGGAGGAATTGTTTTGATCCATTTCTTACACTTGATCTAAATTGAGAATGACAATAAACTTGACTTGACATGGCTGGTGACTTTCTCCCTGTAATGTGTAAATATGCAAGCAGACATTGAATAATGATGGCGATGAGGAAGGCTGTGTTGCAGGGATTAAGGAGGGAAGGTCAAAGGCCACAGCTCTGATGTGGAATAGTGTAAACTGATATGTTAAGGTGTTGGACGACACAATGTATATTTCTGTGTGTATGTGTGAATGAACGGGTGTGTGAAGGGTGAGCTGGTATTTGTTTCATGGCAAACTCTGATGATAAGGTTTAAGGGTCCATGTCTCCTAAACGGGGTCAATGACACGCTGGAGTCTTCCTACAGATAGCCCCTACAGCTAAGCACACAAACTCTAAACATCTGGATTCTCTCCTGCTCTGCCCATAAACAAACACTTCATACAACGTGTGTGTGTGTGTTTAAGTGAATCCATCTGCATGCTTTTCACAATCAAATGCACCAGAGGTTTGTGTGGGAACCTGATTATATATACACATGTACGTCTTAAGGAAGGCAGATCACATGCGGTAGTATTTGAGAATCAGACTTCTGATTTACTGAAATACATAAATTAAAGCAAAAAATATATCGAAAACTTACCAAGAACAGTCAACTCTGCAATCTCGCTCTCTCGTTCCCCCATCATGTTGGTTCCCACGCACACGTACTTCCCTGCATCCGTTTTGCGGGTGTTGGTAATCATCAGTTTTCCTCCTCGTATCTGATGGAAAGATCATATGAGAAGTCATAAATATAAGGATTAAAGGACATAGGTCAAAACCTTTATGGTGGGGCCCTGTGACACAATGCAAAGCCCTCCATAATCACACAAAAACTACTGCAAAAATAAAATAATAATTATATATACATGTATATACTGTAGTATCAATATATCAGTGTAATGTGTGTAGTGGCTATTCGGGTGGCTTATAGCTTCCCAGGATCTGATTACAGATTTTTCCTCAGGTAATTGTACAGGCAGCTGGGGGTCCTCTTTCACCTGAGCAGATCAAAATCACAAACAACAAATCTGACCCCCGCATCAGGGGACCACACGGCGAGAGTCAATGAGGGGGATCAGAATGTGGCGGCTCTCCTACGGCCCCCTACCTGCCTGCACTTACACAGGTCAACATGTGGGTTCACTTTATGGCAGATCATGTCATGTCTCATTGATTATCATTCGCTGCGGTCAGTGTTGAGTCCAGCGGCTGGATCTGACTGTATTTAACATGTGGAATATGTAAACGGAGTCTCAGTGATAAAGACCAGAGGCATTCGCTGTATATTGCATCATTTACAAATTAGATACAGATATTACACTTATGAGACACAAATGCCACATTCAATCTTCAAGTCTGCACTAAAATGTGACTATGTAGATAAAAAAATATGGATGGATGAATGGAGGGATGAAACAACGATGAAACAAAAGATATGGATGGATGAATGGAGGGATGAAACAACGATGAAACGATGAAACAAAAGATGATGGTTGATGGATGAAACAAGATGTATGGATGAATGAATGGAACGATGAAACAAAAGATGATGGATATTTGATGGATGGAACAATGAAACAAAAAAATCGTTGATATTTGATGGATAATAGATGGATAGGTGAGCTAGATGGATGGAACAATGAAACAAAAGATGATGGATGGTTGATGGATAGAACATTGAAACAAAAGATTATGGAGTTTGGATGGATGGATGGGTGGATGGAATGATGAAACAAAAGATGATGGATATTTGATGGATGGAACAATGAAACAAAAAAATCATTGATATTTGATGGATAATAGATGGATAGGTGAGCTAGATGGATGGAACAATGAAACAAAAGATGATGGATGGTTGATGGATAGAACATTGAAACAAAAGATTATGGAGTTTGGATGGATGGATGGGTGGATGGAATGATGAAACAAAAGATGATGGATATTTGATGGATGGAACAATGAAACAAAAAAATCATTGATATTTGATGGATAATAGATGGATAGATGAACTAGATGGATGGAACAATGAAACAAAAGATGATGGATGGTTGATGGCTGATGTTCCATGCATTGTTCCATCCAAAAATGAAACAAAAGAGGGCTGAATGGAACATTGAAACAAAAGATTATGGAGTTTGGATGGATGGATGGAACAAAAGATGGATGGATGGATGGATAGTTGATGGAATGATGAAACAAAACTTGGATGGATAGATGGAACAATAAACAGGCAGACAGCCAGACAGACAGACAGATGAAAGTATGGAAAGTATAAATATAGTATCAATGAGCATTGAAATGTAAAATAAGAGTTTTATCTGATTGGTTTTTACAGTCATTTACATTTAAAGGACTGCAAACATCTAAAAAAAACATTCACTAGGTCTCATGGGACGTCTCTGAGCACTTCCAAACCGGACACGTTCTAAAACGTTCTGAAGCATTCTTGAGCCCTGTCGCCTCTCCTAAATATTAATGGTGGAAAAGAGTCTTTAAACAAAGGAGAGGTCGGAGGGGAAAGGAAGGAGGGTGAGTTTATTTAAGGCACCCTATGGTGTTGGAGAGGTTTTGAAGTGTCATTATGTTACTGTTTGTTTGAGCGAGAGCTTAACGGCTGAAACGGCACAAGACTCGCAAAGCAGACAAGGTCAGACGTAGGAGTGAGAGAATGTGTGTTTGAGTATTAAGGAAATAATACAGTGAAGAAGAGATTGAACCCAAAGGAAAAGGGAGAATGTGCCTCGGGAAAAACTCAAGATCCATTTCAAAAGATAGCGAGCTGCTTGTTGCAATGTATTGTGGTATTGCCTTATCTGTTAATGAAAACATGTAGCATAATCTTAAAGCGCACCTACGAAATTTAAAAACTGTCTAGATAGGAAGCTTGCTAGGTTTCATAACAAAACTACTATCTGATTGCTATGACACGTAACATGCCGCAGAGCTCTGCTAGACAGCCCAAAAACTCCTATTCACGTCCCAAGCACACGCAGACACATATTTGGAGTTCCATCACAGCAGGACAGCTTTGCTCTCGGTCCAGAGTCAATGAACACACCTTCGCTCCCTCCGTCCTCGGATGCGATCAATCTGAGCATTGGGAGATTGCTTTATTCGCATGCCTTTTGTCTTGTGTGGTTTGGCAGAAGTGCTCATACAGGGCTCACGGTGTGGAGTCACTCAGCAGACCATGATAATCACACACCAGCTCAGAACAAAAAGCTGCAAAACAATACAGAGCGCGCTGCTCCAGTTAATTTGAGCAGACTGCAGCAATTACTGCTGAAAAGCAATTAATGGCCACATTGGAGCTCCTTAATTTAGAGATAACAGTGGAACGCAAAACAAATGAATAATGTTGATGCTCATTACAGTATGCTGAGCTGTGGTTGAGCCAATGTTTCGACAAAGATCAGTTAATCGCTGTGAAGTGCATTTTGCCCCCAAACAACAAAAAAACAAAGACAAAGATGCTTCTTAAAGGAACACAACATGTTTACACTCTTTGCACAATTAAACCATTCTCAAAATGGCTATCCTATCAATATGGGCCAACATTTCTAAAGAATGCTTTCAGCACCTTGTTGAATCAATGCCACGTAGAATTAAGGCAGTTGTGAAGGCGGAAGGGGGTCAAACACAGTATTAGTATGGTGTTCCTAATAAGCCTTTAGGTGAGTGTATATTACAATCTTGTGCTTCCTTTAATTTTTCGAAGCATCTTTTTATTTACATAATTTAAGACGTAGAACAACAAATCTACACTGAAAAAAATAATCGTGATTTTAACGGTGAAAGACAATGCAATGCTACAGTGCAAAACTGTTAATTGGTTAACAGAAACTTTCCGTACTATATACGGTAAATAACTGTGATAGATCTCATGGTACATCTAATGAAATTTTACTGTAAAATACCGTTAAATTTACAGTTTTTGAAAGTTAAAAAAGAACAACTCATTGTATAATTTACAGTGAAAAACCGTAAAATGTTACATTTAATGTTGTTAAATGAATGTTTATTGCATTTTTTTCATTTCACCTTCTTGTGGAAGAGATGCTTGTGATGAGCTTTGATTTATCATGTGACTCTCATCACTGCTGTGATGATTGTTGGTTGTCAGTGTATTACAATGGTACAAAACAGATATCAATACTTCAATAGGTTGGTAAATTAACATTATATTAGATAATGAAATACGGTTTATTACTGTACATTTTAAGTTAAGTCTGTAAAACCAATAACGTTGCTACCGTATTTTTGACGGTAAATTTCTGGCAACCACAGCTGCCGTTTTTTTACCGTAAAAATTACGGTTTTATTTTTTACAGTCATACATAAGGCCAATATTAAATTGTGTGTGTTTCAGGCCATGCCCCCTACATTATGAGTACATGCCGATGCGCTCATATTCCAAATAGCTAAATAAACATACTAAACGGTTTTTCATTAAAAATGTAGAAATGCAGAATGTTTTCTGTTTAGGTTTAGGGGCTAGAAAATGTCATTAGCTCAGTATAAAAAACAGTACGCCTATGAAACGTCCTAATGATAGGAGTACCAACATGTGTGTGTGTGTGTGTGTGTGTGTGTGTTTGAGATGACCATACAGTTTAATGTCTACATAATTGTAGACTGCAGACTAGAGATAAGCTACACACACATACACCACCACCAACATCAACAACAAACTTGATCTGGTTTGATTCAGCTTCATTCTAATCAGCTCAATCGTAACAACATCATAGTTACACGTTGTCGTAACTTTGGAATGCGTAACACATTCCTTCATTGCCTTTTCAGTCAGTGCTAAGCAGTAAAATAGTATTCTCAAAAAACCCTGTCTACGGTTTGATTAAAAATAACAAATCCCCCCAAACCACCTTTAGCCTTATTCTACACGAATAAGCCACGTGGAAAACGAGCAGCGGCGTGCACATCAAAGTCACTCTTTTAACGACAAAAGAGGCCTGATTGATCCCGTTACTTAATTTCCCACACATTTAATTAGAAAAACCTAATTGGTGGCCCTGGTTTAAAGACTGCATTAAATCAGCAGAGAGAGAGTTTTCGGCTCGTGAACGCTGGCGAAGGCAAACTTTCATTCCCACATGCCCTTCCAATCAGATGAACAGGCTCCATTAATTTTCCCTGACAGAGTTGGCCGCGACGCAGTTTAAACACTCATCAGCAGAAGCCCTAATCGGCCTTCATTTGCTGGAAAAATGCAGCAGAAGCAATTGTTATCCACATGCATTAAATAAGGGAACTTCATTTCGCTGTGTCTTTTTTATTAACAAATCAGCAGGTCTTCGTTAGTACCTTTAAAATGAAAATTAGGAAGGGACCTGGTTTGATTTGCAAACACAAGGCAGGATGTGAAGCTCATATTTTTTATTGAATACAGCAACAGTAAGTCATCCATAAAAAATGTGTGTTATTTGAGCAGTAAATTTGTTTAAGTCATCAATTTAAGTGGGACTACTGTTTTAGGCGGTTATTCGTATTATCCCACAAATCCTGTCAGCCGAGCTGAAAATTTAACTTTGCCGATATTCAACCTTTATATGTTTACTATTTGTCCATGTTACCCGGACAGAGAAATTCACGTTTATTTCTCAGCAAAAGTCCACCGTATGATGTGTTTTGACCTTTCTCTGACAGCTCCAGAGCGTTCATGAAAACTACAGATTATACTTCCGCATTTTTGTATTTCGTCGGATCAACAGAGGGTTATTAACAGAACAGTTATTGTAAGGGTTTCACTGAAAACTGTATCATATATTGTCTACTCTTTAAACAGCATTATGGTGAAAGTGGAACACTTCGGCAACAGCTTTTTTACCTGTACGATACAGCGTTTTTCTTTCAGGAGGAATTGACAGAACGGCATTTGACCTAAAACACTCTGTTCGTAGTAATCCAGTTTGAAGTGTTGACTACAAACACTGAGTTTTTTCAGATATTTACGATTCTTTGCAGCTTTTAGCCATTGCCTAAAACGCACCGGATCCTCCACTGGAAACCGAAAGTAAATCACTCCTCCTAAACGTTTACTCTTTGAATCCTTGCACACAGGAAAAACACAAGTCGACACCATTATGACTAAACGTTTGCTAAGAAGTATTTCCTACTAAAGCGAGGCAATATTTGACTCTGGTCAAGCGTTTCCAATAGGAGCAGACTGGTGGGAGTGGCCTTGAAAGGCAACATTCCCAGTGCATTATGGGTCTTGTTTTCTTTTTTTTTTATAGTCAGGTAGCAAGATCAAAAAAGAAAAAAGCCTTTCTACTGCGCAGGCAGACACGTTTTATTGAAAGCCCATTTTGCCAGCTGTGAAGTATCTCTTTAACCAGCCAGTGTAAAACACTCTTCCACCAGCTAGATGAACCAGCACTAACCAGCTGGTGTTTTCAACAGGAAACAGTGTCAGATATGCTTACCGTTATCCTCTCATCTCTGTCGTCGATGGTGACTCCATCTTTCTTCCAGGAAATGGTGGGTTCTGGGTGTCCACGGGGCGGCTGGCACTCCATGACCGCTGGCTCGCCCGCCGCCACCATCACGTCCACAGGGTTCTGTCGGAAATCATCTCGAAGAACTGATAAAAAGAGAGAAAAACAGAGATATTAGAAACACGAACAGCATGTCTAGCAGGAAACTACACACGCTAACATTTAAAGAAGAGAAATAACAAATTAGAAACCATGAGAGGATCATTTTTCTACTCTTTCCAAGTGCAAACCACCTCTAATCTACTTCAAACATACAAAGATTAAACCTAAAACTTCTGTTTACATTAGCTAAAAAGGCACAAAAGAGGGTTTGGAATATAAAGTGCTCTTCCTGCATGGAAATGTAAGTGATATTAATGTGGGACACAAGATTGAACATTCATCTAGACCACTGCTGAAGTGTGCAATAACGTCTGAACCCAAAAAAACACAGAGTCTAAGCATGTTAGTCGACCCTGTTACCCTTCTGACGGATTTGCTTAAAGCATTCCCATTAATCCGAGACAGCATGCCTTTCACAGTGCCATGTAGATACTGTACAGCAGCACATTAGATTAGTCCAATGTTTTAAATTATATACACATGACATGGGAAAAGCACATGTGGTGAAACACAGCAACTTGACTCGAGACATTTTCCAAAACCCAGTGAGCTGCCAACCTAGAAAGTATTTTATATTCAATGTGAAACCATATTTGCTTTTGCAACGGACGTTTCTGATCTTATTACAAATCGTATTGGGCATTATTACAAAAAAAATTTTTTGGGAAACATTACAATTTTGTTATTTTTTTTCAAAGAAGTATATGTTGCTCACCAAGGCTCCATTTATTTAATCAAATATAGTGAGTAAACATAGTAATATTGTGAAATATTATTACAATTTAAACAGTTTTTAGTTTAATATATATATATATATATATATGACGGTAAAGCTGAATTTTCAGCATCATTACTCCAGTCTTCAGTGTCACATGATCCTTCAGAAATCATTCTAATATACTGATTTTGAGATCAAGAAACATGTATTATTTATTATTACATTATCGTAACATACTATTATTATTAATATTATTACTATTGTTTATTAGTACTATATGTTAAAAGATTACCAAGGTGAACGTGTGTATAATATTTCATATTTTTAAATCATATATATATATATATATATATATATATATATATATATATATATATATATATATATATATATAGTCAAAAAACATTTAAAATATATATTATTTGATACATTTTTTATACACATTTATATATATATATATATATATATATATATATATATATATATATATATATATATTATTTTTTTTGTTAAAATAATAAATATTACATACATAATTAAGCACGTATCAGTAATTCTCCCCTTTTTCATAAAAGTACACGCAAGTCGACAGAAATGGAAACTTCTTGGGGTTCTCACGCCCCTGAACGTGTTCCTGTCGGCACGATTACCCTCAGCTCTAGATCAAAGTGAGATGCTCAAGGTAACCTGAACTCCTGACTGCCTCCAAATTCCTTTAAGACTTTAAGCACTTAATTGGCCATATGATTCCAGTTTCTACTGCTCGTAATGCCACAGCAGGTAAAAGTCGTCCTTTACCTCACTGAAAAATGTCCAAGTGGAGGTGATTCGCTGAAAGAAATGGAAATAATGTATTCTACTCCTCTCTTGCTCTCTTTTTCCATCATTTCTCTGTAACAATCTCTCAAGCACATCATTCCTTCCAGCCAAGGATTTCAACAGGCATCTCGTTTTCCTCGACCGGCTTAATTAGGCAGTCTATGGAGGAAAGACACACATGCACACCAGAAGATCACTGGCCGGTGGAGAGAGATGAGGGTCAGTGTCTAATGTGAACTGTGTTTGCTCTCCGTGGATCAGCTAAGGGATTCGGATTTTCGCAACGGACCAACAAACTTGGATTGAGTTTGCAGAGTTGTGTGAAACCAACTCACGCTTGATTTGCACCCTGAGCTGAGAAACCTGATAGCATGCTTGCTTTCTAACAGGGCCTTGTGGGGAAAGTTATGTGTGTGTGTGTGTGTGTGTACATATGTCAAGTTCTGAACATGTCTACAAAATGGGAATAGAGTCCTGGAAATGATATAAACCACTGAAGCGAGACAGAAAGAGTGACAGTAAGAGAGAGAAACCAAGCCCGTCTCTTTAAAGTGACAGTTCAACCAAAAAAGTAATATAACCTGCTTTCTTCTATGAAACACATTTTTGAAGAACATCGAATATACTACACAAGTATTATTAATGACTTTTACGATACTTTTATTCTGCTTTTGCATTCTGTTTGAATGCATCAGTTCATATTCAGTGTAATTGTATGGAAAATTATCTGCCACTATATTGTTCGAAATGTTTCTTTTTTGTGCTCTCAGAAGAAAGAGTCATATTGGTTTAAACTGACATGAAGGTGAATATACAGTATGACAACATAATTTGCATTGAGGATTATGCCTTTAAACCTTGTGATCAAAATTGGCATTATGTGAAAACGGCAAATAAATAAATAACCACAATATGTATATCCCCTAGTAATTTTACTTGACTTTGATAATTACAAAATATAGGCCATTTTGTTTTTGGACCAAATGATCCATCTATGTGTAAAAAGTTTCAAATCTGTACACAAACTACTCTCTCCGCTACTAAACCTGGCAACGCAAGCGCGCTTGTTCAGTTTCCAGAACTTTTGCAGAACTTTATGCTTCACAGAAATTTGAAACAGATGCGGTAACGTCAAATTAAAATGAGATTTGCATTGATATGCCTACCGACATTAATGAAATGAATATTTAATACCACACACGGGCTACAGAGGGATGATAGTAAGAGACTCTGCTGGGCGGAAATGAAATGGATTTTGCTGAGCCACCACTGAGGGTTTCTGGAGTGTTCTACTGGAGCCATTGGGGAACTGGAGATTTGCTAAAAAAAGCACTTCAAAAACTCAGAGCTGGCAAAGACGCAGGGAGATTTGTCAGGAGCAGGATTGTGGGTCTTGAAGAGAAACCATGGGGAACGACCAAAATACAGCAGTTGCAGTAGAATAAATATGTATTATAATCACAACGTCTATCTGCTGAGAAGTTTCCTAAACATTATCATGCTGAAAAGCCCAGCATATGGTGTTTTTTGGATGTTGGTGTGCTAGTTTGTCCCCACCAGACTGCCTAACCTCATCTAGTTTAGGATTACTTGCACTTTTAAGCCAAAAAGATCACAATAATTGACCGGTCCAAACAGCAAGAACCTGGTTCCCCACTAGCTTAACCAGCAATGTGTTCACCAAACTAGCTCTAACTAGTTAGGAATTCATATTTGTAGGTTTCAAAACATGGGGAATTCTGCTATAGACATGGAAAGGAACCGTGATCATCATCATGTCGCATCACTTATTTTAAGCAATCCGTAACTTCCAGCATCTGTCCAATCGAGTATCACGTACAAAACGAAATGCCATTGGGGCGAAAATTGTGAGAATATTTAGAGAAACAGAAACGAGAACATGTACTGTATGTCAGGTTTGCGAGAACAATTCCACATGAACAATGTGCGTATGCGAACGCAATCGTTCCCAGATGTGAACCCACGGAAAACCGCCGCACATTCCCTCTCCTCCAGATCATCTGTCCACATGGTGCCTGCTAAACATAATACAAAAATGGAGGGATGACAAATTAGAGCGAGACCTCATTTAGAACGCTCTTCGCCTCCTGGGTCAGCGCGCCATTGCAGGTCAGACTGAAGCTGGAGTCATGCCAGTCGCTGGTTATCCAACACTTGAGACCACCCGCTGAAAGAGTGCGTTGTGAAGAATGAAGAACGGGTAGGAAAAGCCAAAAGAAAAAAAATGCCTTTACAAAAACTACTGTGGTGAACAAAGTGACAGTAAAGCAATTCCATGATACTTATGATTTTAAATGGTAAATTCTAGCTGATAATTATTGTTAGACTGATGCAGTAACCAGCCTTCACTAATGGAACCTTAAATCATTTTTAAGTGTTACCAAATAAATTAAAAACAAACTAATAATTACTAAGATTATTAGTTAATTAAATAGGCCAATATATATAATTGTTTTATTATTATTATTAATAGATGTATTATTTTTTTATTTAAGCTTTTTAATCTTATAAATTAATGTATTATTAATGTATATTAAACTAATTAATTAATTAATTTAATCTTATTTAATCTATTTTGTCTGAAAAAAATTGGACTGGTGAACACAATATTATAATACATCTCAATATTATAAAGTCGAAAATATACTGCATATTTTTTTTTAAGATTTGCAATATTACATTCAACAGTGTCATTACATTTTATTGTGGTTTAGAAGATTACATTTAAGTGTGTTATAGAAGATGGCAAAGTTAATCTGAAAATAAAAATAATGGAAATAAGCAAGCACAACTAAATATCCAATATCACCTGACTCTGTTTACTTTATTATTGGATGCTCAACATTCCAAAAAAAAAAAAAAAAAAGGTTTTAATAATCCTTTACCAAAAATGCAATATCTTGCTCTTCCTGTGAAATGATGCCATTTAGGCATGTTGTTTTTTTTTTTTTTTTGAACTAGCATTCAGTCTGACTCCATTATGGCTTATAATGCACACTTTTTTTCTTACTGAATTCAATGTTTAACTCAAACTGCTGTGGTAAAATTGACTACAAATAGCAATACACTCTGACTAAACAAATATAAATGCACAATTGCATTCAAACTACTAGCTAGCCAAACATCTAGTGGACAATAATCACGAGTTTCCTTCCACCTCACCAAATGCCTTGTCCACTCTTCCTCCCTCCATTATTTTCCACCAAACCATCATGAGTGCCCGCCTCATTCATCACTGCCTGATGCTTGAACCCTCTCTGTCTGTAGGGTCTCCAGGGCTGGTGAGGGCCAGAACTTGCCGCTGGAAATGCACACTTTAGAGAGGACATACTATACCTGCCTAGAGTCTCAAAGAGCGGATCGATACGCTGCTCTCATTAGCAGGAGAGAGCTGGGAGGAGATGGGGGGAAGGGGGATACAAACCCGCTAGTGCGTTCACAGCAAGCTAACCCTGCCTGGAGCTGCGGCGTCCGCTGGGGTTTACAACTCTCGCTCTTTCTCTTTCGCTCTGCGCAGCTGATACCGCTCTCCTGGTGAGTCTCGACTTCAAAGCAAGGCCCCCAGCTACGGTGCGTTAACCCCCTGCTCCTGCGCCCATGTGGCGGCACGGTCAAGGTCTGGTGTGTGCGCGGATAGGGTGTCTCTGAGGAGACGGGACGAAGCAAAGCAATCTCCTGCACTTTCTCCAGAGGATAACTAGCTCCCTGACTGAGCCTGGTTTCTCCCAAGGTTTTTTTTTTTTTTTGCCTCCATTTCTGTCACCTGATGGTGTTAGGTTCTTTCCCGCTGTCACCTTTGACTTGCTTAGTTGGGGTTTGAAAGACACTTAATATTCTGTAATATAGACCTTGGTCAGGTTAGGCTTTATTGAATTTAAAACGGACGAAAACGTGGCTGTGAGGGATAGGCTTACAATCTTTACTATGGCAAGCATTGTATAAAGGTCATAGATCATGTAATTGTCACAACTCCTTGACACTACTGAATGAGAACAAAAGGGGCTTTCGCACCGGAGGAATGTTTTCATAGTTCCTAGAACTAATTGCGGAAGTTCGCACTTCAGGAACTAGGAACGAATTTAGTTCTAGGAATGCCTTTTGGGGGAACTAAATTAGCTCCTACTTTAGAGTAGGGTCTAAATCAGCACTATAGGAACTACCACTGAAGTTAGTGTACATTGATTGGTCGAACACACGCGAAACACCAACACCCCCCATTTTTTAAAAGCGGTGTAAACGCACACACTTTACTCCACAATAAACATACAGAAAGCTACGGCATTTACCTGTCGCCTTTGTCTGCGGCATTGTGGTCTTTTCTCAGCCTCGATATGTAGCACTGCAAGTTGTGGGGGATTTCATCCCTTCTTGCTCTTTCCATCGCATAACTTATACATCTACATTCCATCCACGTAATCATGAATCCCACAACACACTACAAAAACACAGCTCCGATCAAGGCGTCCTCCATTCTCTGGTTCTTGACGTTGTTGAATGCTGCGTTTTCGCTTCAGAGTTCCTGCTCACGGTGCGAATGCAAGCAGGAAAATGGCCCTAGCCACCCTGTTGGCTAGTTCCTATAACTACCAGGAGAGAAAATCCCTAAAAACCACAGCTTTATAGCTGAATCGAATCTGTTGCATAATTATGTAACATCTACACTGTTATTGAACTGAACCGAATCAACAATGAACTGACTTGAGCTGAACACACTATGAATGTCTTCTGCAGATAAAATTTGAATTTGTCTTATATCTGATGAAGTTTGAATCATTAATTCTGTTATTTTTCCTGCTTATTATTGTGAAGATGCTTTGAAACAACATGTATTGTTTAAAGCACCGTATAAATAAAAACGACTTGGCTTTAAACCAAATGTCGGCACTTTAAACCAATAAGGCTCCTTTTGAGCATTTGCAAGAGTGTGTACGGCATCTGGCGATGGGGTAAACAGTGGCGTACGCTTCAGCTATGCAGAAATAAACAGACAGTATGTGAACGGCAACCAACAAACAAATGCTCGAAAAGAAGCACCCGTCACGCTTACACTTAACCAGCACACCTGACAGAGGCGTTTCAGATCAAATCTCCCCTATCGCTCTCGCAATGACCTCAAAACGAGGCTCGTGCTCTGATGTGCCTCAATGTGTGTGTGGAAATAAAGGCTTCTTTTCAACCCCTCCACGGTCTGTTAGTCTTCAGGGGGCCTGTGGAAATGAAACAGCAGGCACATGATTTTACTGCCATATGCTTTGCTTGGCACTGATGAAGGACAAGTCCTCCCTTAACTATTCAATTACCTAGTGACCTGTTTTTTTTAGGGGTGGCAGACACGGTACAGGACATGTAGTGTACTTCAGTGGGGTGATTTAGAGGGTCTTATAACTCATTTGGGAGTGCTAAAGTGTGTTAACATAGAGAAAAAAAAGTTACATTAGGACGGGAGTTGGGAGACTTTTCCCAACTCGACCGACCAGCCGGTTTCAGCAAGAAGGGATTATGAGAGGGGGGAAAAAAAGAGGAAGCTCCAATCAAGAGATTTAAACAATGACGCTACTATCAATAAACAAATATGAGCGAAACATCATTTCGGTGGCCGTCAGGGATTGACTGGCTACGATTATGAAAACATTTAACAAGTCGCTGGAGATGGTTGGAATCGAATAGAAACGGTTTCGGTTGATTAATAGTACTTGTCAGGTTTTAGTGACCTGTTATTTTAGGGTGGCGGACTAAGAAAAGGGCTAATTCATCAAGTCTAGTGGAAGAGGACCTGAAAGGAAACAGCTATTGATAGGAACCCCTGCCTCATTCAGAAAGGCGACCCTAAAAAGCGCAGGAGACAGAGAGTCTATTCACTATACCTGTTTATTAACATGGTCAGAGGTGTTTGTAGTTATTAGAAGAACGGCAGGAGTTTTACCAAACCAGGTTTAGGTTTAGGTCACGTTCAGCATGCAGCAAGGCAGACTGGGAAATTTTAGCTATTTAAATGAGTAATTCACCCAAAAACGAAAATTGAGTCAACCACTGAACGCATTCTTTCTTCTGCGGTTGTTTGGACCCCATTGACTTCTTCAATATCTTCTTGTGTGTTCATACAGGCTTGGAAAGGTATGAGTGTGAGCAGATATGAGAATTTCACTTTTGTGTGAGCTATTATCCCTCGGTTTCAACAGTACTATATAATTTATCACATACAACGGTCCCTGTTTTTTTGGAAACACCGTTATCATGATCACCGATTGCTTTTTTTCTTTTAACCTCAGAGGCAAACGAAACAAAGTAGCTATTAGTTTGATCAAGCCTTTGTCACATTTCTCACAGCGCTCAGCTTCCGCTGTCATTAACAGAAGCGCAGTGGGGCGTCTGTTCATGATACAACAATGATGGTGAGGGGGTGTGAACCAACATTGCTGTAATAATAAATAAAAGCTTTCAAATAAACTGTCCAAGCAAGTCATATCGGCCCACTTGAGTGGTGATGTTGTTTTGTGTGGAGGGTTTTTTTGTCAAGAGCAGTGCAGCAGAGCGTTTGACAGGTCCTCATGTAGATACGTGGGTAAATTGCCACAGCAGAGAGCAGCTGAACGACAGTTTAAATTAGCGGACAACACGAATAAAAAGAGTCTGCCCGAAAACCGGGAACAAATAGGACTAGATTTCAACATTTTCTTAGCATAATGTAAGAGGTGTTTATGCAAAAGCCACCACAGTGCTAGTGTGCTGTGGGTGGTTGCTATATATATATATATATATATATATATATATATATATATATATATATATATATATATATATATATACATATATACATACACACACACTCACCTAAAGGATTATTAGGAACACCTGTTCAATTTATCATTAATGCAATTATCTAATCAACCAATCACATGGCAGTTGCTTCAATGCATTTAGGGGTGTGGTCCTGGTCAAGACAATCTCCTGAACTCCAAACTGAATGTCAGAATGGGAAAGAAAGGCGATTTAAGCAATTTTGAGCGTGGCATGGTTGTTGGTGCCAGATGGGCCGGTCTGAGTATTTCACAATCTGCTCAGTTACTGGGATTTTCACGCACAACCATTTCTAGGATTTACAAAGAATGGTGTGAAAAGGGAAAAACATCCAGTATGCGGCAGTCCTGTGGCCGAAAATGCCTTTTTGATGCTAGAGGTCGGAGGAGAATGGGCCGTCTGATTCAAGCTGATAGAAGAGCAACTTTGACTGAAATAACCACTCGTTACAACCGAGGTATGCAGCAAAGCATTTGTGAAGCCACAACACGCACAACCTTGAGGCGGATGGGCTACAACAGCAGAAGACCCCACCGGGTACCACTCATCTCCACTACAAATAGGAAAAAGAGGCTACAATTTGCAAGAGCTCACCAAAATTGGACAGTTGAAGACTGGAAAAATGTTGCCTGGTCTGACGAGTCTCGATTTCTGTTGAGACATTCAGATGGTAGAGTCAGAATTTGGCGTAAACAGAATGAGAACATGGATCCATCATGCCTTGTTACCACTGTGCAGGCTGGTGGTGGTGGTGTAATGGTGTGGGGGATGTTTTCTTGGCACACTTTAGGCCCCTTAGTGCCAATTGGGCATTGTTTAAATGCCACGGCCTACCTGAGCATTGTTTCTGACCATGTCCATCCCTTTATGGTCACCATGTACCCATCCTCTGATGGCTACTTCCAGCAGGATAATGCACCATGTCACAAAGCTCGAATCATTTCAAATTGGTTTCTTGAACATGACAATGAGTTCACTGTACTAAAATGGCCCCCACAGTCACCAGATCTCAACCCAATAGAGCATCTTTGGGATGTGGTGGAACAGGAGCTTCGTGCCCTGGATGTGAATCCCACAAATCTCCATCAACTGCAAGATGCTATCCTATCAATATGGGCCAACATTTCTAAAGAATGCTTTCAGCACCTTGTTGAATCAATGCCACGTAGAATTAAGGCAGTTCTGAAGACGAAAGGGGGTCAAACACAGTATTAGTATGGTGTTCCTAATAATCCTTTAGGTGAGTGTATATATACACACACACACGCATACATATGACTTAAGGTATCGTGTCAGGTTTTCCATTTCCATGTACATACTGGGTATCAAGATGTGAATAAAAATGTGCATAAGAAAGCTCAAAAATGTATTCAGAAATGTATTAGAAACATAGCAAAAATAAAGTATAATACTTAAAGTTGGGGGTAAATAAAATAAAATAACCATTAGCAAGTAACCGTAAAAGACAATAAATATTTTGTAGAGGTATTAACTCTTTACAATAAGGTTTCGTTTATACGTGATTTGAGGTATCGTGTCGGGTTTCCATTCACATATTTATGTACATATTGGGTATCAAGATGTGAATAAAAAAGTGCATAAGAAAGCTCAACATTTTTTTCTGAAATTGATTAGAAACATAGGAAAACTAAAGTGTAATACTTAAGGATGAATAAAATAAAACAATAAAATAAATGAGCAAGTAACAGGTAGGTATTAATGGTAACACTCGTTACTGTATTTGTTCACTATTGATTGTGCTTTGCTAATAAAAACACAGCTGTTCATTGTTTGTTCATGTTAGTTCGCAGTGCATTAACTAATGCTAACAAATACAACTTTTGATTTCAATAATGTATTAGTAAATGTTGAAATTTAACATTAACAAGGATTAACAAATGCTGTAGAAGTGCAGCTCATTATTTTTTCATCTTAACTGATGTAGTTAATTAAAGTTAAAAAATGAAACCTTATTGTAAAGTGTTACCATACTAATATCCCTACTAACATTCATGGATGCAGCGGGAAAATTAATCAATGATAAACCAAACAAATTTTGCAGCTACATTCGTGCTTTTGATAGAGCTCCTCAGGTCAAACATTCATCTTCAGTTTCTACTTGCGCAATTGGTGGTCGGACAAATGTATGATTTGTTTAGGAAACTACAGTTGAGCAAATGAAAGCTCTTGTCAGTGCGAACACACAGGCATGCTATTGTCCATTCTAGCTACTTCTCTTCAAAATGAAGCAGAAATTCAGCATGTAGACATTGCTTAGGGCCACGGCGAGCAGGACGACCTCCAGAGCACACGCAGAGGGGCATCGAGCCCCGGGGGCCGTAACATAAGCCTGAGGTCTTCAGAAACACGCACTCACACACACACACACACACCACATACTACAAGTTTTCCTCTGTGGTCATATAATAGTGTAAACACGGGTCAGAACTACCACTGTTGGGTTTTCTTTTGTTTGGAATAAAATTGTATTGTTTATTGGCTTGATTTGGAGCTTTATTCGTATGCTTTGCACCAAAAATCGCAATTTGCCGCGTACATAAACGATCTGATTTTCATGCGTAAACAAATAGATTAAATCAGAAAAAAAGGATTAGATGCTAGAAGCTCTGGGCAACCATCTCCACATATTTGCGACCGAGAGTAACAAGCAGAAATGAATGTGTGCGTGTGTGAAAGATTGGAGCGGGAAGCGTGCCAAGAAAACCCAACAGCTGGAGTAGTTATCTAGCATGTGTGCTGTTTCCATCGTCTTACACACAGATACACATTTTCGTATTCTGCATGGGAGCCAAAGCCATAAACACCAAACACATCTTCATAAATCCACATAAAACGAACATAAATAAGTATACAAAAGTAGATCGTGCGGCCCACAGCAGCGGGAGAGCGGGTTAATCCAGCTCTACTCCGACCGTGTTCTGGTTTCCAGTCGAAAGACTCTGGAGACGTGGGTCTGGAGATCAGGGACTGCGGTGAGCTGCGAGTGCAAATGTATTATTTATTCTTAAGGCCAATACTGAGTCTTGGCAGTGTGACGGGTAAAGTGATATATCAGGACATTAAGTTACAGCGCGAACGCTAAGAAAGGATCAGTGGTTTCGACTAAGTGCCGGTTACCACTTTGGTTTGTTTTTCTTTGACGTTTTTTTTCTTTCTTTCTTTGGTTTGTTCAGCAGAAATATCCCAAGTACCTCAAGAATATCAGACAGTGAGGTCTTAAAGGTGCACTCCGTCATTTAAAACGTTTAAAATGATGCATTTCAGTCGAATTAGTTCAGCTTAATAAAAGCTGTTATATTCAACAAAGGGTTCACCGGTCACATGACCAACACATAGCTCAGTTTGAACCTCCCTACTATACATCTAATCATGGCTGATGGCAAATAGGACATTTCTACAATGCCATTGGGAACCAAAAACTATTGGTTTTATGTCATAAATGTTCATACACTCAAATCGTTCGTCGGCAATAATTCAGATTAGATTTCTCTGTTCTGTGCAACTCAAGTTTAGTGCCTCATTTTCTAAATAATAATAAATAAAAAAACATGCATTCACTTATGAGCAATCTATTGTTTCCGTCAGAATAAAAAAGAAAAAAGGTAATTGTGACTTTTTATCTCGCAATTCTGATTGCGCGATATAAAGTCGCAATTGCGAGTTATAAAGTCAGAGTTGCGCAATATAAAGTCGCAGTCGCGAGTTATAAAGTCAGAGTTGCGCAATATAAAGTCGCAATTGCGAGTTATAAAGTCAGAATTGGATGATACAAAATTCCGAATTGTGAGTTTATATCTCGCAATTCTGACTTTATAACTCACATTTCTAAGAAATGTAAACTCGCAATTGTGACATAAGTTGCAATTATCTTTTAAAATGTTTTATTCAGTGGCAGAATCAAGCTTCCATAGCAATCAGAAAGCAACGCCAAGCAAAAAATAATAATAATTAAAAAAAAAACAGTAAAAGGCAAAAGATAAAAGACAGTAAATGACATTTTCAGAGGTTCATTCCATATGATTCTCAACTCAAGGTAAACGCCTCGTTTTCTCATATTAGTGTGCAAAATATTCAAAAACAATGGTCATTATTCCGGCAGTGAATTCTGGGAAGATGGGTTGCAGCATAAAACAGTGTAAAGCCAGTTGGTGGAAAAACTGAAGCTGATTTTGAGATTTTAGTTTGTTGAGATCATTTGTGTCCATTTGGCAATCTATATCTGTAACTAATTATTTTGCAAGCTGTTTTTTGAAATGTCCAACAGTCTGTGGACGAGAGAGGGAGAGAACTGGAAAGAGTGGGTGACAGACCGTAATGCGCTGAAGAGAATGAGAAACTGGGATTACGTCAGTCACATGAGGAGGAAACATAATACAAGCTGTTTTACTGTCATAAAACACTGTAAGACAAAGAGAGAAAAGAGAGAGAGTGATAAAGAGCGAGAAGGTTACTGTAAGACAGACACTGATATTCACTCAAGCTATCTTGGGAATGGAACACTAGCCCACTACTTACTGAAAACTGCAGTTTACAATCTATTCTGCATATTAGTTTTTAAATAGTATGTGAAACAGTAGCCATCATTCTATGGCTTAATGTTTCAAAAATAGTTTGCTACATTGCTGTCAAATGACTTCACCTTGAGAGCCAAATCAGTAATTTTGTACTTTAAGCCAAAACGTCTCACATTTGGCAGTCTGATCAAATAATGAGTCAAGTAATCATGTGTTTTATTGCATCACACTGAAAATGGAAGTTGAGTGCATTGCCTTGTGGGATACCTAGGGTCAAATTTAACAAACAGGGCAAATTAGCGTGAGACCACAAACCCATAAAAGTGCTGATGGAAGTGGAAAGTTCTGCGGGTGATTTACTGACAATTCACACATTAAAGACCACAGACGCAACCAGATCATTCCCATAATGACCAAAGCAGTCTATCAAGGGCAGTGCAAATTTCCATCCCGATGATAATCATGTGCACGTGATCGACTAACAACACGGGCGCAAATTGGCTTAAAGGGATAGTTCACCCAAAAATGAAAACTTATTTACTCACCCTCATGTCATTCCAAACCTGTAAGACTTTAGCTCATCTTCAAAACAAAAAGGTAGATATTTTTTATGAAATCTGAGTGTTAAGAAAGATTCATCCAATCAGAGTGCTGTTTACAAAGTGACGTCGGAGACGAACTATGAATGCTCATAAAAGCCCAAATTCAATATGTTCATATTCATTATATAAAGCGATCGAGTCTGTTCAGACAATTTTGACTAAAGTGGTTGTTGCGTAGCTGTCAATGGAGGGACAGAAATCTCGCAGATTTCATTAAAAAGATCTTCGGGCTCTCGAAGATGAATGAAAGTCTTATGGGTCTGGAACGACGTGAGGGTGATTTTTAGTTGAACTCTTTTTAAGACATTCCTTTTTTGGGGTGTTAAGGCCATTGCACACCATCGCATCCGAAATTTTCGCACGTTAAAAAATAAATACGACCTAACGTTATGTCAATCACGCTTGCACACCACCTCCGAAACGTTCGTCCGTCATAAAAAAAATCGAATCGGGTTCGATTTTCTGCGTTTTTCGCATCCGTAGCAATCAGTTTGAATGGTGTTTGAATGATGTTTTGACAATTTAGAGCCACCGAATCTCGAATACGAAAAAACGCATACGAAAATTTCGGACTCAGTGTGCAATGGCCTTTAACCCTTTCACACGTAAGTTTAAAATATTCTAACTGACCCCGCCAGCGTGAGTTTTTCAAGGCGACCGTTATTTAGAACTTGTCACTTTAATGTTTCCATGGTGACGCGTCATTGCTTGTCACGTGACACAGCGCAACCACAACACAGCGCTGAATGAATGATGATCTGCTTTTATGTCATTTTTCCTTTTTTATTAAAAATATTCACAAATGTATTAGCAATAGCATGAAACACTGATATTCCGATTGTCAAATATGTGCAAGTGGATGGGTTTTGTTGTTTAAACATCTTTATAACGATCGCGTTAGTTGAGCTGTATGCACAATGGGTGGCGCCATTTTAGTTTGTTTTACAGTTCAGAGAATCGGATCTGTTGGATTTACAACGCGTCAATTCCTCCACTTCTCACGAAATACATGAAAGTAAGTGGCCGGTGAACTGGGAGAAGAATAGGGTCAAATGTAAAGCTACTTACACAATGTGTATCTGATATGAATAAAACGTGTCGTCTTATTATAATGGAAAGGATTATTATTGCCGCTTCCATAGACATCAGTGTGTATTTTACAAACTCAAAATCATTGTTTTGCTAGTACTTATGTGTATTTAAATGTCTGAAACCTAAAATAAACATTATGTGATTTAAAATACTCAATAGTTGTGATATATGACACATGACAGCACTGAGTGTGTCCGTCTCTGGCTCAGCGCCAGCCAACGCGCGAAAGCACGTTTGAATTTAGCAGTTGATCACGTGATGCACCAACCGTTCTAATCACACCGGTGTGATCGTACGCTCCAGGGACCAGCCAAGACTGATCACACCGGTGTGATCGTACGTGTGATAATAGTGCAAATACCAGTAAATTGACTAGCGCAAACTTTAGCCGCAAAAATAACCACGTCCATGCCTTTTCATCACTAATTTTTCACTGCGTGTCTTTAGTAAATTCTGGCAGCATTTTTTTTTACCGGCTGACGCAAGCTTTTAGTAGATATGGCCCAGTGTGCACATTTTAGCAAATGCAACATACCATATACTGCAACAATAATAAAACTAGTATGCTATACTAAGCTTACTTTTTCACCCACAATTCAGCAGATAAAGACGCCGCAAACAGTGCAACACACTGTCAGAAACAATCTTGTTGGATAATCACAGCTACCTCCAATAGCGGATTTACTAAAGCATCCTCACCAAACCTCTCTAACAAAGAGCGAGAGACAGAGAGAATACAGAGAAGAGAGAGAGAGATGGGGGTAATTGGAAAGGGAATGAGAGAACGAGAGGGGTAGGAATGTTAAAGAAAGCGAGACCGAGCAAATAAGGGTCCCGGGATTCAAACATGTGCAGCAGTAGATCCAGAGGGGCACATCTTTCTCTGATCAGCCCGGGTCCTCAGTCCAATGGCTTCCACATGCCTGCTAACCTCTACCAGATGAGCCTGGGGAAGATGAAACAGCGCTCATATCCCCTATCTTTAAAAAGGATCTGAAACTCAGAGAGGATGGCTGTGGAATAAGCAGGAGAGAGAGATAGAGAGAGACAAAGCAATGTGGAAAGAGAGGAAAGATAGAACATTGCAGTGCTGGTGGCGCTGAACACAGTCTTGAGAAAAGGACAAAGGATTGCTCTTGAAGAATTTGGGAATGACAGATAATTAACGAATTATGTGAGATAGAAAAAAAAAAGAAGTAAATAATAGAATTAAACAAAAAAAAAAGGAACTAAACTCCACTATACATAATAATTTTGAAATCAGTATTTCTGTATTGTTTTACCATTTAAACCGTGAGAAGAAGATATTCAGGTTTTCACAATATATCTTCAATTTCATTTAGATTAAATCAATTTTTCATTTAGATGGATGTATGCATAAAAAAAATGAAAAACTATTTACCAATGGGGTAAGGAATATAAACTCTCAAGTAAACAAGGATGTTGCTTTAACATTACAAAATGCGTTACAATATTCCCAGAGCACCAAGACAAAGCCAAACACTGGGAAGACTGTGGAAAACTGGGTCGGAGGTCATCTCGGAATCTACCACTGAGGAAAGCCATAGATTTCTCCAGCTCTCGTTTTACGGCCGACTTTGCTACTGTTCATCTTAAAGACATTCTGCTGTATGATCTATGATTCTTTTCCCCCCCCTCAGGCACGACAGAACCCTGCCAAAAATATAGGACTACTAAAATTCAGAATATTCCTAAAAATGTATGGTGCTGAGCCAGGCTTTTCCCCTGATATGGCTCCTAGTTTTCTCCTTCGAAAACAAAGGAAGCACATGGGAGATTACTGAAGCACAGGCATATTTAAATACATCTCCCTATCGATCGCTCTTTTGCATTATTGAGGCATAAGTCAGACTAGAAACTGAATGTTGCTGAAGGCAACAGATTTACTGTCTGTAACAAGCTTTTCCGCTCACACTTAGACTGTTCTCATTGATTTGTTCGCGCTTAAACAAAACATTAAACCTGCCAATTGACAAAAAAAGCTCAAAATATTTAAAAAATTGTCATATTGTCACCCAAATACTGTTAAACGACCGAATATTTATCACTAAATCGATTTTGTCTTGTTCTTTTACAGGCAGTTCCCATTCAGCATGGGCGATTGCGGATGACTTGGACTGTCGGATCTTCTTTTTGCAAGTGTTTTGGGGTCATAAAGCGGAAGTGAAGACCTCTGCATCACCCGTTCTTTTTCAGGAGGAGAAAAAACACAGAAGAGATACAACACAAATACCACTGTAAGACTGCCAATATGCAGTGTACAACAACTGGTTAAAGGATGACATCTGGAAAACAAAAGAAAAAAAAGAGGAGGGAATTCAACGAGTGTAAGATGAATGGAGAGAGAGAGCGACAGATGTTAGAGAATCGTTTGCCAAAGTAAAGTAGCTGAGTATTTGTTCCAGCGGCCTGGTTAAGCCTGGTGTCAGCGGACAGTCTCGAGCTCTGGTGCCTTTTATCAAGCAAACGGAACAAAGTAAGACAGGAAGAGAGAAACAGAGACGGAATTAGCATAAAACATGTGCTTTCATCCAAACATCAGTCTGATATTTAGTCTGATATTCTGGGGGAAATATGTAGGTCATTCTACAAAACGAAACCATCCGTGCGAATTTAACGATGAAGTCCTGATGACAACATGAACTATATTCTAATACAAATATACATTTATATATTACTCAACAAACTGACAAGAACTAGTAACTAGTTTCTTCTTCTTCTTTTTTTCCCTTTCATCCCAAATGTTCTTTTTTGGCCTGTTCCCAACCCAATGTCATCACGCTGTATTAGCAAATATGCACATTTTAAAGACAAAAAGCTAGCATTCTCCATCTATTTAATTTGATATTTTAGTCGACATTATGTTTATCAAAAATGTGTCCCCGGGTTATGCGGCAACCCAGTTCCCATTACATTTTCCCTTTTAAAGTAATAAAAAAGTCATAATGACATTATCAATCTTTTAAGAAGTCAACTTAGTTAAAGTTTACCCATTTGTATCACTTAATGTTATATTTTGCTATGTTTTTCAGTAGGGGATGATCTTAAAATGTCAACTCAAGCATTGAAAAGTGGATTTTTGTAGAAATATCAGAATTTAAAACCATATATATAGCTCAAGCAAAAATAATACTTCTAGTTATTAAAATGGTTATGGTAATGTAATTTAAGTTGAAATTACTTAACCATCCAAGTTGATTGTACTTAAAAATTTAAGGCAGCAATTTTCACTACGGACGTGTATATATAACAATATTTGCTTGAGATGGCACAATGCAATTACAGTTGGTCAGTTAGACAGGAAGTACAAGTATGATTTTTTTAGCCATATATTATCATTTTTATGCATAATTTAACAGTCCAATAAAGAGCCACCCAAAGACAGTTTCACCTAAAGGCTGTTCAGAACAAACAATGTGTGATGGGAGGAAAAGATAAGGCGCTGCTGCGTTCCACACGCTGCAAAGATAAGACCGTGATTTCATCCAAGACCAAAACAGTCAGTTCAAGCGCCCCACCGTTTCATGTATAAACTCAAAAGATGCACCAAAATATGACAACAAATAACTGATAGCACATCAGCGAGCTAAAACGCTACATTGTATTCCGCTGTGAACCTCGCCTTTCAGTTGGAGGATGTGATGGGACACGCTCGAGCAGGGCAGATTCAACGTCCGCTATCTCTAAAAGCAGAAAAAAACACTGCAGACAGGCAAATGCGGGCTAAAAACGCTCCATGGGGGCAACCGTTCCCGACTCAACAAACCTCCCAGATCCCAGCTGCTCTACATTCCCAAAGCAAGATAAAGCCAAATCTCCAGCCACAGGCAAAAGCTGTTGTTAAATATTTAACACTAAGCCCGAAACGTCAGTCCGCACGTTTTATTTCGGGCCCCCGAAACACCTGAACCTCTCCTGTTGCCTATGAATGCCCCAAGGGGGAAGACGTTCCTCTTGTCAAGCCAGGAATTGGGAGCTCTACATCTGCCGGAGAAGAGCAGCACACCTGCACAGCACAAAAGGGGAACGACAATACGAAGCAGCCCATTGACGTCCACCTTTGATGTGTGAATAGCTGAGCGAATAGGCCCTCAGAACCTCTCCACCGTCCTTCAGCCACAATCGTGCGGTTTCATCTCCGCCTTTGAATGCTTTTGAGACCCGGGGAGGGGACGGATTTGAGGTCACGGGAGAGGCCGAGCCGACCGCAGACCACGTGAGATGGCCAACATTTGATCGCACCCTCTTTAAAGCATTGTTTAAGTTTAGAGACCTGCTCTTCAAACGGGACCTATCGATGTCACCACTTTACCACAGTAGGAACTTTTGTTACGGTCGCAGTACGTCTTCTAGTTCGAGACCTTTTGGGACACTTTTGAGTACGCTCTGGCACTGTAAATCCTAACCAATTCTTGTTTTACCTCATACGCTACAGAATATCTTACTCACCAAGGCCACGTAAAACGCTTTTAACTGATTTTGAGGCTGATTAACGCGGGCTATAAAAGTGGAACTGGCACAAACTCACAGGCGCCGGAGGTCACCGGCAGTTTTGTTTGTGTTGGCTGACTGGTGTGCTGCTCTTAGCGGGACGCAAAGTGAAGATGACTTCACTTCTGTTTGCATTGGCGTGAGCAAGGCAGTCGGGATCTCGAACGCTCTACACGAGCAGGATTTACTCTTGTAGGGTCACCCCCCCGCCCGCTCCTAAACGTCGCCCAGCCATGAAAAATCGTACAATAAAGAGCTACGGTTTTTGATTATACATAACCCGTGCATTATTCAGCCCCAAATAGTGGACTCTTCCTAACATCGTTCCCATGTTGTTCTGACCACCCAGGATTCTCTGCATCAAGGATGTTGAAGGAAAAATGGTGTCTCTGATTTCTACTTCTGAAGGGGTTGTGGAGATGAGGGCAGGAGATGACAACCTAAAGACCTTGTAAATAAGGCCAGTGATAGATATCTATTCATATAAAGATTAAGAAAAGCCGGAATAAGTGCACACAAATCTTTCATCTGGGCTCTAGTGATGCCGTGACATGCTCTTTGACTTCAGCATTTGTTCTTCAAAAAGTTGACAAAATAGACAAAAAGCCTCAGTTTTTGTCAAAGCTTTTGACACTTTTTATGCCATGCTGCAACAAAAGTGTTAACTTGTCATCAGAATTACATACAAAAATGTGTGATAAGCATGTTTTTTTTTCTTCGATAATATAGATGTGCATCATCATTTAAATGGAATAAATTTGGAATTCAAACTAGACTTCTGACAAACTAAATCTAAAAAAGAATCTAATTGTCAATGATGTATTTAAATAATATATACGTTTTATGTTTAACTTAAAATATAAAAAAAAAAGTTAGAATATTTGGTTATTTTGCACTTTGAGAAAAAACGAACAAATAAATTCAAACCTTTTATATAATTATTTATACATGACGAAAATTCTGACGAAATTTAAAGTATATTTGAAAATTGTATACATTAATTGAATATATACAATTATTTATTTAATAATTGTAAAAATGTATATTTTAAAATAATATTGGTACCATATATATATATTTTTTTTACATTTTTTATTTTTTATAGATAATACAATTATTACATTTTAGTCAGAGCAAAACTGAATAAAACTAATGAATACGACATGACGAAATTCTGACTAAATTTAAAGGAAATTTTTTGGTCAAAAGGCACAAACTATGAAAAAAAAAAAAAACAATCCTCCGTTTGGTGTCCAATCCCAGGACACTGCGGAGAGGTTAAGGAGTTCTGCATGTGCGTAACTCGATTTCTAAAGTAAGTCTGTTGACAGTTATTAGCACACGTCATCTCTCTTCTGGTTACCGACTGGCAGCTTCACTTGGTTCAGAACGGCTGTCAGTCGGACCACCATGTCTCTGTCTCCGCAAAATCACAGCCTTTCAATTCTGACCAGCTCTTAAGCAAACACAAACACTATTCGTCTGCCTGCCCTGTGGAAGTCCACACATAACCCGTCAGCGCCGCTCATTCACACTTCCATCATATCTCGCGCTCCGAGGCGGTCTGGGATTCATCATCGTCTCCAGATCTGTTTCCTTTTGGGGTGATGAGGTCAAAAATTCAAGCTATTCCATCATTGAACTTTGTTGATTGGTCTTAAGGAGAGAAAGAGACGGAAGCAAAAAAAAAAAAAAAAAGGAGGGAGAGAAAGACTGGTAGGATAAAACCATGAGAAGCTAATTTCCTGACCTGCGGTGTTTTTCTTTTTCAATGCAATAACTACAGTAATGGAGAGAAAATGAAATAACTCAGCAAGATGGATGGAGCATGACATTCATTCAAAAAACATGTGCATGTAGGTAGAGAAACACACACACACACACACACACACACTCGCCGGCAGTACTGCTAAATGTGCGATATCACCTCCTGAACATCCTTCTCATGTGCGTTCCTGTGCCAAGAGAGCCGTGATAATGCCCCATTTACAGTCGATCACCAGAGACACGCAGTGATATTTCACCTAAAGGTAAAGAGTGTCGTTTTTCCCATGTTATAATACTGTCTCCCATCCCAGCTTAATATGCAGAGACACAATTTGACTCCAGGGGCACAGACATGATGCACTTCTGCCAAGCTAACCAAGAGAATTCAGGAAAATGAGTTACGAGAACACATATTCAGTGCATGAGAGAAGCTTTAAATGAAATGTGACTTGAGCATTAACAGATCTATAAAAGAATTGAACGTTGCATCACTTTTGATGATTGGCGATACTGAAAATGTATATGCATATTATTAGCAGCATTTGCAAAGTTTTTTTAATACATAGGATTTTTTGTCTAAACCTGTCTTACAAATGTGCTATTACTTTTCTGAGCCATTCACAATTCTGAAACTGCCGTGAAACAGATGAAATAAAAAACACTTAATATATTACTTATATTCACTTAAACATATCACATAAAAGTGACTTCTTAATGAGTTTTAAATTGAGTCTTTTTGGATTTATTTTCCAGTATAAACATAAAAAATAAAAATAAAACTTTTAAAAATAATGTTCAAAACAAGCAAAGTTAGATTATCTGAAAACAGGTTTTAAAATATTATGCAATGTTGCTTTTCAAGTAAATGTGTTTTATTTAAAGGGTTTTTAACTGAAATGCTGCACTGTAAAAAACATTTTTATAATAATAATATATATATATATATTTTTTTTTTCATAATTTGTCATCACAACTTTTTGTCTTTTGTCAAATCAACTTAATTAATGTGGTTCAGATAGCATCATATTTTGAGTTTCTGTTGATTAAACCAATCTCCACTGTAACTCAATTTTTTTATTTCAATGAACTCAAAATTAAGGCAACCAGGTTACTTGCTTTTTTTAAGTTAAACCAACAATATTTTTTTTTACAGTGTCAAAATCAAAAACATCAAAATCTATAGTTAAGATTGCTGTGTGACTAAGAAGCTCGAGTCAGTTGTGGCTGCCATAAATAAGTAAATACAAATAAAATCTTACCTACTTAACAAACCATCCCCAATGACTTTAGTAAAAGTTCTTTACTGGCGCCATAAAGAACCTCTAACATTCACCGAACCTTCTTTCCAATGCACAAAAGAGTGAAGCACTCAGTCCAAGTGCAGCTCCAGCATGGGCTTATTAGCTTCCTCATGCTCTTGTTCTCAAGTTCAATGAAAGCCAGATGGACCAGTGTAGTTCCGGTGATTGACCCCTGAGCCTTTGGCCCTCAGCCCGACGGCTGAGACAGAACAGTGACCCGCACCAGGGATGTGACCGTGGCCTTATCCGTGTTTCTAAGACAACCGCAAAGACTCAGAGCCGAAGGTGACTCGAGATCCAACTTCTCTGACGACAAGCCAATTTCCAAAGAGACTGTGTTTCTCATTAACAATCAGAAAACCTTAAAACATCCCATACTCACATTCTGTTTCAGTGACAGAGATCATCCAATGATCGAAACTAAGGGCCTTGGTTAACTAGAACTCCTTATTTGATTTCAGAACAGAGTTCCCTTTGTTTCCTTCATTTGACATTTATTCAGGAAACTATCAGTGCTTGTTTATCCATTCCTTTCATTGTCCATTTTACATGTTTACGTTGGTCTGTTCCCTCAAATTGAGGACTTCCACACTCAATAGTCTTTCTGTTGTCTTGAGGAGCGTTCCCAAGTGCTTCTCCACAGATAACATCTGCAGAGATACAGCTCAGGGAGGGGAAGGCATCGAATTGGCCTTAAATTAAACCAATTGCCCTCTAATTTACTCACTTCCTGCATCAGTGTAAACGGAGGGATTGAAGGAGAATATTCTCAGGGAAGCTCCAACAATGCCAGCTGAGCAGACCGGACGGTGGTCGAGCGGTTTGTCAGCGGACAGCTAATGTGTCACACGTCAAAGTCTGAAGTTCCTCAATGTCAGATGTTATTCAATGTTATTCAAATATTCAAAAACTTCCCGGTTATGAAAAGTATCCGAAGTGTACGTTTTCACCCGGAAGATGTCATTGGAGCACTTTTTCATTTTGTAAATGCTCACTGATGCTTTTGCAACATTTTAAAAAAGATATGATTAAATGTTTATCAAATGTTCGCACACAACTTTGACGCTTTTACATAAAATGGCATTCATGACCATTTTTACTTCCGTAATGTGACATATTTCCAAATGAAACATTAAATTCCAAGTCAAAAGTGGGAAAACTACAAAAATGTGGACGGGACTTAATTTTATAAAATGGGAATTGCTTGGATTGGGAAAGTCTGTGTTTCGGTCTGCGGTTTAACGTTTTTTTATATATTTTTTTATTATTTAACTGCATTGGTGCGAATGGTACAACATGTAAAAGGTTTTGGCGTTTGGTATGTGAATGTGATCACAAAAAAAAATTTATAAAATAAAAATGATGGACATGATTTGAAAAGCTTAAACGGCCCAAAAAAAACAACAACACACTTTTGTATTTAACCACATTGGAAATGAATGGGAAGCGAATTTCATCTAGTGGACACGTTAGGTACTGCACCTCAAAGCTAAATTTTTGAGATATCAACCTCAAATTTGGAACAAAACTTGTTTGATTGTTGATTTTATCGCAGTTACTGTGAATAGTAAAGCATGTGTTGTTTAAAGTTCAAACTATTTTTAAATGTACTTTTTTTTCTCTAACTTTTTTCACTTGAGAAATAATCTGCTAAGTGTCTTTAAAAAGAGTCTGTACTCCAAAGCATTCAAGATCTATGATCTATGGATTATAACTACTGCATAAATATAATTTAGTACCATAAAATTAATACAGAACAACTGTTTCAAAGGAATAAATACATCTATCCAATGGACGTGGCCAAATCAGCAACATGCCTTGTGGTTTTCACCTCAGCCAAACCATTCCCAGCATCCTCTCAATGCCTAAGAACCCTCCTCTTAAACTGAAGCAGCGTGAGGGCTTGTTTTGTGTAAACTCTCCAATAAAAGAGGCTCTGAGGTATCACATGAGCAGCGGAGGGTGAGAGGTGGATATAGCAGATTACATTAAAGACATTCCGATGCAGCCATGGTCATCCTCAGCACCGGCTCGGGAACACAATCCATCAGTGTTGTGAATCCCCCCGCGCCAGACAGATGCCAGAGTCATTGTTTCCCAGGCCTGGAACCCGACACCCCATGACTGCGGGTGTCACCTCGAGACCCGCTCCTCTCCCTGAGCCATCCGATCCCTCCTCTCCTCCGCTCAGGAATGCTTTCTTTTTGGCCTTTTTCAGCTCTCCAGCATCACCGCTGGTCTCCAGTCTGTGTAAAGAAACTCTATCGGTCTCTGTGAAGAGATCTGGATGGTGTCAATCGCGAGGTGTTCTGGTCACTGTCAGGGTGAAGTGAAGAGGAAGGGAGGAGCGCTGAGGACTAATTAGTCATGTCAAACAAGTCTGCAGCGCAGCAAGAGTTAGATCAGGAGCCAGGGTTATGCCCACAGTATATTGAGGTCATTTATTTAGACTGCTCACATATGCTTGGAACAGCTAAACGTTGAACTAGCCTTTGAAGATTTACAAGCTTCTGCCAAAATACAGAAGTTTACTACGGCAAAATCATTTTAAATTAATAAAGTAAATCAACAATGTAAGAAACTTTTAGGGAATTTCGTTAGTTTCAATAAGTCAGTCTGTCTGTCTGTCTGTCTATCTGTCTGTCTATCCATCTATCTGTCTGTCTGTCTATCCATCTGTCTATCTGTCTGTTCGTCTGTCTATGTATCCATCTATCCATCTGTCTGTCTGTCTGTCTATCCATCTATCCATCTGTCTGTCTGTCTGTCTGTCCATCTGTCTGTCTGTCTATCTATCTATCCATCCATCCGTCTGTCTGTCTATGTATCCATCTATCCATCCGTCTGTCTTTCTGTCTGTCTGTCTATCCATCTGTCTATCTGTCTATGTATCCATCTATCCATCCGTCTGTCTATCAGTCTGTCTGTCTATCTATCTATCTATCCATCTATCCATCTGTCTATCCGTCTGTCTGTCTATCTATCTGTCTGTCTGTCTATCTATCCATCCGTCTGTCTGTCTGTCTATCCATCTATCCATCTGTCTGTCTGTCTATCTATCTATCCATCTGTCTATCTGTCTATCTATCTGTCTATCTATCTGTCTGTCTATCTATCCATCTATCCATCTGTCTATCTGTCTGTCTGTCTATCTATCTATCCATCTGTCTATCTATCTGTCTGTCTGTCTATCTATCTATCCATCCGTCTGTCTGTCTGTCTATGTATCCATCTATCCATCTGTCTATCTGTCTGTCTATGTATCCATCTATCCATCCGTCTGTCTTTCTGTCTATCAGTCTGTCTGTCTGTCTGTCTGTCTATCTATCCATCTGTCTATCTGTCTGTCTGTCTATGTATCCATCTATCCATCCGTCTGTCTTTCTGTCTATCAGTCTGTCTGTCTGTCTATCCATCTATCCATCTGTCTGTCTGTTTATCCATCTGTCTATCTATCCATCCGTCTGTCTGTCTATCCATCTGTCTGTCTGTCTATCCATCTGTCTGTCTGTCTATCTGTACGTCTGTCTGTCTGTCTATCTTTAAAATGGCTCATTATATAATTAATGTACTATATTGTGTGTTCATATTTTAATTTTTATATACAGTATCTGGTTGTGTATTATGCTGTATTAATTATAAGGTGCTCCAATGTGCTTGGAATGTATTCTATCACTATGGTCTAATATCAAGGGCGTAGATTTGGTTTGAACATTGGGGGGGTTGAAGTTTGGGTATGCCTCCTGATATTGTGATCATGGTATAAATAATGGGGGGGTTGTAATGCATAGATTTAAATATTGGGGGGGTTATATCCCCCCCATCCCCCCCACAAATTACGCCCCTGTCTAATATACATATATACATACACACACACACACACACACACACATACCTACTTAACCACAATGTGAGGACGTATGACTGGGAACCCTACCTTTAGGGACACCCCTTTCTGAAGGGTCTAGAGACAAAAGAAAGACATGACTGCACTTCTGGAGAAGCTGTCATCACACTTATCACTTGATTTTATTAATAAAAGTCTTCCTTAAAGACCTGACATTTTGCCTTCACTTTAGGGACAGTATTTTTTATGTCCATTTTGGGGACATTAAACACAAACTCTGATCAAGTCATACTTTGAGGACCATGGTGATACACAGACTCTGGTTAAGTCATACTTTGAGGACCATGGTGATACACAGATTCTGGTAAAGGTATAATATCAGGACTTTGTTGAGATGGTATATATTTAGTGAGTAAACAGTTTTTTATTTTTATTTTTATTTCGTCAAGATCACAGAAAATGGGTAGCCAACATTTTTGTCTGATTTGTAGCTTGAGATGAAGTGTCCTTCACTGCTCAGTTGGGGAATGACAATTAACATTCAGAAATATTATTCATTTGACTGTATTTGATTGATTGACTATCAGAGAGAACCAAAGATGGAACTGAAGACAATAGTGTCATTATTCAGCTCAATTCTATTTCAACTGTAAAACAGCTCTACAGAAGTCATTTAATAATTGCTGAAATTTTACAAGTTATGTGCCTGAAGTAGAGGTCAGCACAGGCTTTAAACTTAAGCCCAAACCCGGCCCGTACCCGAAATCATTTAACCTGACCCGAACATTACGGTTATATTTTAAGCCTGAGCCCGACCCAAACCCGAGGTCCGTTTCTCAGTAAATTGCTTTTTTTTTGTGCAATATGCTGTATTTTATGATTGCTTGCCACGATAATTAAAAAAATAAGCTACATGTACAAACACCGTTTCACCAAGGCACATCGGCCCCTCATCAGTCAGCACACAAGAAAAAAAAGAGAAAAAGCACAGAACTTACTAATTACGAAACTTTGATGAGGTTGAAAAGGTGAAACAGTCATAAATTCCCCTGGAACCCAAACATTAAACTTCATAAAGTTTGCGCAGTTGCACAACTATTTACACAAATATAGCCTATCCTTCTCAGTCCGAGTTATGAATGAAGGGAACAGCATCGCGAGCTGATGTTTCAGCGCATCCTCTGACTGCGTGTTGTGACTGAAATTGTGTGTGCGGGAGCACATGCACAAAAAAGTTTTGTAAAATGATATATGATAAAATAAAAATGATTCATATATCATTTTACAAAATTGTTTTGTTTGTTATTTCGATCACATCACAATCAGAGGAGGACGGCTGAAACTGCACACATCTACTTTCTCTCTCGCGTGATCGTATAATTACGATCACAACACAGCAAGCAGCCGAGCACACGGCACGCAAACTAATATATATATATATAGCCTAAATAGTTTTTCTAAGACCACGGCCTGCATCCCTCTAGTTAATTTAGCATCGACTGCAAAATAATCATTATCACAAAAACATCTTGAGTCTTTGGCTACTCACTGGTAGCCTGGTTCTACCAGACTCTCGTACATTTCATTTGTACAGAGAGTCTGGCCTCGCTCCATTGAGAAACGTTTACTTCCTTGTAGGCGGGTTCTCTGTTAAAGTTCAAAACTATTGGATCTGCCCAGCGTCACTCAGGATCTGCCATAGCCAATCGCTAACGTGTGGTCGTGACGTATGTCATGCGCCGTAACCGGCTGGAAACAACAAGTCCGAATTCCATATTCATAAATCTAAATATCTAAATGCTAAACCTCTCTTTCTTATATTTGTGAAAGAATTTTAAAAATACCTCTTTTCAATTAAGTTGTCTGAGAACAAAAAAAGCCTTAAAAACATTAACTGTTTGTAATTATTTTCCTTTTTCAGTGTCATGTAATTCTCTTAACTTGTTCATGTTTATTTTATATTATCCTCCTACTGTTTTATTTTTGTTTTGTTTTTATTATTATTTTTTGTTTGTTTTTGTATTATGTTTTCTGTTATTACTTGTGTATTGTTTTAAGCAATAAAAAAACAAGTCCGAATGATCAGAGGATTATGTTTAGAATAAGATGTCTGTCAACGAGAGCTGCATGTTTTGTTCATCGAATTTAAGAGTTCAAGGAACAATTCTAAATTCTAAATGTTTATTTGACACTAAGGACAGTGATGTATTCAGTCAACTGTCGAAGCTGGGTGTAATCATTAACAATACGCCGCTGCGGTCGTTTCGGATCTGCCGCAAATGCTGTACAGTGATCATCGTGCACGCCGAGCTGCCCAGCACCAACTCCTAACCTTTCTGCCTCCCTCACTTGGTCCTCCATTAGTGCAACAAGAGGAGACGACAACAACTATCGGCTTTGCATCCTATCGTTCGCCTTAGCTAACTCATTCACCACTAGCGGAGTGAGCTGGAAAATTAAACTTTTCCCGAACCCCTTGGGGAGGAGGGCCACAACATCATGGCCACCAACAACACTTAGCAAACATTGATCTTGCTCCGGCTTTAACTTCTGGATATTCGGCAGTTTTGCAACAACGGACCGAATAGATTTTCTCACGTCTTTCTCCGCTGCCATTACTGAACTCCAACTCAAACTGACGCGCTACATCAACGTCATCGTTCTCAGCCACTCCCTCTGTTCGCTGATTGGACCGGTAAAAAAATTATTTCTGGAAACCAAAGTCTACAGCACAATCCCAGACGTAGTACTGAAGGAAAATAAAATTGAGCGGAAGTGCGTAGGAGGGCGGAGCCAGGCTAACTCACTGGGGCTTTAACACATTAGTCATGTTCTTCTGTAAAGTGTAGTAATTGTCCAAAAAACAAACAAAAAAAACACACACTTCAATTAAATGACTCTTTGGGGACTTGATAGACACACACACACTCCGATTAAATGACTCTTTGGGGACTTGAGAGACACACACACTCCGATTAAATGACTCTTTGGGGACTTGAGAGACACACACACTCCGATTAAATGACTCTTTGGGGACTTGAGAGACACACACACTCCGATTAAATGATTCTTTGGGGACTTGAGAGACACACACACACTCCGATTAAATGACTCTTTGGGGACTTGAGAGACACACACACTCCGATTAAATGACTCTTTGGGGACTTGAGAGACACACACACACTCCGATTAAATGACTCTTTGGGGACTTGAGAGACACACACACTCCGATTAAATGACTCTTTGGGGACTTGAGAGACACACACACACACTCCGATTAAATGACTCTTTGGGGACTTGAGAGACACACACACACACTCTGATTAAATGATTCTTTGGGGACTTGAGAGACACACACACTCCGATTAAATGACTCTTTGGGGACTTGAGAGACACACACACACACACACACACTCCGATTAAATGACTCTTTGGGGACTTGAGAGACACACACACTCCGATTAAATGACTCTTTGGGGACTTGAGAGACACACACACTCCGATTAAATGACTCTTTCGGGACTTGAGAGACACACACTCCAAGTAAATGACTCTTTGGGGACTTGAGAGACACACACACTCCGATTAAATGACTCTTTGGGGACTCGAGTGACACACACTCCAATTAAATGACTCTTTAATATTAACAGTCTTGAACACATTGTGTTGAAAGTACACATTGCAGTTAATGACAGAAATTCAAAAACATAAAAAAAAAAAAAAAGAACAATGAAAAATCAATTAACTTGGAGGTGGGAATGATTCTCAGTGCACAACCATCCTCGATATTTCCTCCATCCACCCATCAAAATCTCTACCTCCTCCTTTACCTTCACTCCTCCCTCTTTACCTTCACTCCTCCCTCTTTTCAACCTCTTTACCTTCACTCCTCCCTCTTTTCCATCCTCTTTACCTTCACTCCTCCCCATTTTCTCCCTCTTTACCTTCACTCCTCCCTCTTTTCCATCCTCTTTACCTTCACTCCTCCCCCATTTTCTCCCTCTTTACCTTCACTCCTCCCTCTTTTCCATCCTCTTTACCTTCACTCCTCCCTCTTTTCTCCCTCTTTACCTTCACTCCTCCCTCTTTTCCATCCTCTTTACCTTCACTCCTCCCCCATTTTCTCCCTCTTTACCTTCACTCCTCCCTCTTTTCCATCCTCTTTACCTTCACTCCTCCCTCTTTTCTCCCTCTTTACCTTCACTCCTCCCTCTTTTCCATCCTCTTTACCTTCACTCCTCCCCCATTTTCTCCCTCTTTACCTTCAATCCTCCCTCTTTTCCATCCTCTTTACCTTTACTCCTCCCTCTTTTCAACCTGTTTACCTTCACTCCTCCCTCTTTTCAACCTGTTTACCTTCACTCCTCCCTCTTTTCCATCCTCTTTACCTTCACTCCTCCCCATTTTCTCCCTCTTTACCTTCACTCCTCCCTCTTTCATCCTTTACATTAGCTGTGTTGGACATGGGCTGTGGCTGGATGTAACCGATCGGTGAGAGTTGCCGTGTGGAGGCGGGAGGAGCTGAAAACTGAGACGTGAGTTTGACTCTTTCTGCTTCCCGTAGTGACGCTTGCGCTGTGTTTGCATACTTTACCACAGCTGAAGTGGAATAAATGCATTATTTGCCAAATACACCGATATTTCAGAGACATTTTGATTCAATACATGTACTGCTTAATACAGCGTCTGTTTGTACAAGAATATAGTTCAACATAAGCCTAAATCCCAATGAAGTGGGGTCTACATTGTATCAGTTTTATTTTGATAACCATGACAATATAACATCGCGACTACATGAAAAGAGCTTTCACTGTTATAAAAAACAGATTTGTGCGGTGGATTCGGCAAATCGTGGATCAGTTGTGTCGTCATCAGAGCTCGTGAGTCGCTCTGGAGAAACTGCTCTGGCTGAGTCCTGCTCTCGAATCGCTCTCGCCGTACTCTGAGACCATACGTCACAGTCACGGGGCGTCGCTGTCTGAAGCCGTACACAAGCTCTAACCGTCATGCACTGCTCAAGTCAGCCGTCTGTGCAGCGCTGTCCAACAAGTTCAACAAGCATAAAGCTCTCCTCCCTCTTTACATCATCTTTATATTCTCCTCCCTCTTTACATCCCCTTTACATTCTCCTCCCTCTTTACATCTTTTACATTCTCTCCTCCCTCTTTACATCCCCTTTACATTCTCTCCTCCCTCTTCACATCCCCTTTACATTCTCTCCTCCCTCTTTACATCCCCTTTACATTCTCTCCTCCCTCTTCACATCCCCTTTACATTCTCTCCTCCCTCTTTACATTCTTTCCCCCCTCTTTACATTCTCTCCTCCCTCTTTACATCCTCTTTACATTCTCTCCTCCCTCTTTAAATTCTCTCCTCCCTCTTTACATCCTCTTTATATTATCTCCTCCCTCTTTACATTCTCTCCTCCCTCTTTACATTCTCTTCTCCCTCTTTACATTCTCTCCTCCCTCTTTACATTCTCTCCTCCCTCTTTACATTCTCTCCTCCCTCTTTACATTCTCTCCTCCCTCTTTACATTCTCTCCTCCCTCTTTACATTCATTCTCTCCTCCCTCTTTACATCCTCTTTACATTCTCTCCTCCCTCTTTACATTCTCTCCTCCCTCTTTACATCCTCTTTATATTCTCTCCTCCCTCTTTACATTCTCTTCTCCCTCTTTACATTCTCTCCTCCCTCTTTACATTCTCTCCTCCCTCTTTACATTCTCTCCTCCCTCTTTACATTCTCTCCTCCCTCTTTACATCCCCTTTACATTCTCATCCCTCTTTACATCCTCTTCTCCCTCTTTACATTCTCTCCTCCCTCTTTACATCCCCTTTACATTCTCTCCTCCCTCTTTACATCCTCTCCTCCCTCTTTACATTCTCTTTATATTCTCTCCTCCCTCTTTACATTCTCTCCTCCCTCTTTACATTCTCTTTATATTATCTCCTCCCTCTTTACATTCTCTCCTCCCTCTTTACATTCTCTTCTCCCTCTTTACATTCTCTCCTCCCTCTTTACATTCTCTCCTCCCTCTTTACATTCTCTCCTCCCTCTTTACATTCTCTCCTCCCTCTTTACATTCTCTCCTCCCTCTTTACATCCCCTTTACATTCTCATCCCCCTTTACATTCTCTCCTCCCTCTTTACATTCTCTCCTCCCTCTTTACATTAATTCTCTCCTCCCTCTTTACATCCTCTTTACATTATCTCCTCCCTCTTTACATTCTCTCCTCCCTCTTTACATTCTCTTCTCCCTCTTTACATTCTCTCCCCCCTCTTTACATTCTCTCCTCCCTCTTTACATTCTCTCCTCCCTCTTTACATTCTCTCCTCCCTCTTTACATTCTCTCCTCCCTCTTTACATCCCCTTTACATTCTCTCCTCCCTCTTTACATTCTCTTCTCCCTCTTTACATTCTCTCCTCCCTCTTTACATTCTCTCCTCCCTCTTTACATCCTCTTTACATTCTCTCCTCCCTCTTTACATCCTCTTTACATTCTCTCCTCCCTCTTTACGTTCCCTCCTCCCTCTTTACATTCTCTCCTCCCTCTTTACATCCTCTTTATATTATCTCCTCCCTCTTTACATTCTCTCCTCCCGCTTTACATTCTCTTCTCCCTCTTTACATTCTCTCCTCCCTCTTTACATTCTCTCCTCCCTCTTTACATTCTCTCCTCCCTCTTTACATCCCCTTTACATTCTCATCCCTCTTTACATCCTCTTCTCCCTCTTTACATTCTCTCCTCCCTCTTTACATCCCCTTTACATTCTCTCCTCCCTCTTTACATTCTCTTCTCCCTCTTTACATTCTCTCCTCCCTCTTCACATCCTCTCCTCCCTCTTTACATCCTCTTTACATTCTCTCCTCCCTCTTTACATCCTCTTTACATTCTCTCCTCCCTCTTTACATTCTCTCCTCCCTCTTTACATCCTTTACATTCTCTCCTCCCTCTTTACAATCTCTCCTCCCTCTTTACATTCTCTCCTCCCTCTTTACATCCCCTTTACATTCTCTCCTCCCTCTTTACATCCCCTTTACATTATCTCCTCCCTCTTTACATTCTCTCCTCCCTCTTTACATTCTCTTCTCCCTCTTTACATTCTCTCCTCCCTCTTTACATCCCCTTTACATTCTCTCCTCCCTCTTTACATCCTTTACATTCTCTCCTCCCTCTTTACATCCTTTACATTCTCTCCTCCCTCTTTACATCCTTTACATTCTCTCCTCCCTCTTTACATTCTCTCCTCCCTCTTTACATCCCCTTTACATTCTCTCCTCCCTCTTTACATTCTCTCCTCCCTCTTTACATCCCCTTTACATTCTCTCCTCCCTCTTTACATTCTCTTCTCTCCTCCCTCTTTACATTCTCTCCTCCCTCTTTACATCCCCTTTACATTCTCTCCTCCCTCTTTACATGCTCTTTACATTCTCTCCTCCCTCTTTACAGTCTCTCCTCCCTCTTTACATCCTTTACATTATCTCCTCCCTCTTTACATTCTCTCCTCCCTCTTTACATTCTCTCCTCCCTCTTTACATCCTTTACATTATCTCCTCCCTCTTTACATTCTCTCCTTCCTCTTTACATTCTCTCCTCCCTCTTTACATCCATTACATTCTCTCCTCCCTCTTTACATTCCCTTTACATTCTCTCCTCCCTCTTTACATCCTTTACATTATCTCCTCCCTCTTTACATTCCCTTTACATTCTCTCCTCCCTCTTTACATCCTTTACATTATCTCCTCCCTCTTTACATTCCCTTTACATTCTCTCCTCCCTCTTTACATCCTTTACATTATCTCCTCCCTCTTTACATTCCCTTTACATTCTCTCCTCCCTCTTTACATTCTCTCCTCCCTCTTTACACCCCCTTTACATTCTCTCCTCCCTCTTTACATCCCCTTTACATTCTCTCCTCCCTCTTTACATCCTCTTTACATTCTCTCCTCCCTCTTTACATCCTCTTTACATTCTCTCCTCCCTCTTTACATCCTCTTTACATTCTCTCCTCTTTACATTCACTCCTCCTCTTTACACCCCCTTTACATTCTCTCCTCCCTCTTTACATCCTCTTTACATTCTCTCCTCCCTCTTTACATCCTCTTTACATTCTCTCCTCCCTCTTTACATCCTCTTTACATTCTCTCTTTACATTCACTCCTCCTCTTTACATCCCCTTTACATTCTCTCCTCCCTCTTTACATTCTCTCCTCCCTCTTTACATCCTCTTTACATTCTCTCCTCTTTACATTCTCTCCTCCCTCTTTACACCCCCTTTACATTCTCTCCTCCCTCTTTACATCCCCTTTACATTCTCTCCTCCCTCTTTACATCCTCTTTACATTCTCTCCTCCCTCTTTACATCCTCTTTACATTCTCTCCTCCCTCTTTACATCCTCTTTACATTCTCTCCTCTTTACATTCACTCCTTCTCTTTACATCCCCTTTACTTTACAGATGTAAAGAGGGAGGAGAATGTAAAGGGGATGTAAAGAGGGAGGAGAATATAAAGATGATGTAAAGAGGGAGGAGAGCTTTATGCTTGTTGAACTTGTTGGACAGCGCTGCACAGACGGCTGACTTGAGCAGTGCATGACGGTTAGAGCTTGTGTACGGCTTCAGACAGCGACGCCCCGTGACTGTGACGTATGGTCTCAGAGTACGGCGAGAGCGATTCGAGAGCAGGACTCAGCCAGAGCACTTTCTCCAGAGCGACTCACGAGCTCTGATGACGACACAACTGATCCACGATTTGCCGAATCCACCGCACAAATCTGTTTTTTATAACAGTGAAAGCTCTTTTCATGTAGTCGCGATGTTATATTGTCATGGTTATCAAAATAAAACTGATACAATGTAGACCCCACTTCATTGGGATTTAGGCTTATGTTGAACTATATTCTTGTACAAACAGACGCTGTATTAAGCAGTACATGTATTGAATCAAAATGTCTCTGAAATATCGGTGTATTTGGCAAATAATGCATTTATTCCACTTCAGCTGTGGTAAAGTATGCAAACACAGCGCAAGCGTCACTACGGGAAGCAGAAAGTGTCAAACTCACGTCTCAGTTTTCAGCTCCTCCCGCCTCCACACGGCAACTCTCACCGATCGGTTACATCCAGCCACAGCCCATGTCCAACACAGCTAATCACTCTTCACTTTATCATCTTTACATTCTCTCCTCCCTCTATAACAGAAATATCAAAAAGTTTAACATGACATTCCATCCAACTTCATTGCAACTGAACAAAGAAAACTGAATAAATGAAATTAGACTATATTACTATCCTCTACTTCTTCATTAGCTTTCTTATACTCTAACTTTTCACTTTATATTCTGTTTCATTCCATCCTCAGAATATTTCTACACCTTTATCCTCATTTCTTTTAATTAAGCTCAATTTCTTACAAAAAGAGCATAATATGCAAAGTGTTGAAGTGTTGATGGCTCCCTACAAACCACCCTTTCTTTTAAGAGTCGTGATCCTGTTCCGCACATAATTTTTCACACCAGTCCATGTTCGCTGCTTCAAAGCTTCTGGCTCTGCGTGAATGCATCTTTCACAGTCTTGCTTACCAGGAACTTTGCATGTCTTGATGAACTTCATCATGTGTCTCTCTACTGCTTTTACCTCACTGTCCTCCCATTTCTTTTTTGGAGCGTGTGAAGAACCTATGAAATAGTTAAAAAGTAAATTCTCATTACAACTAAATCGGTGAGTAAAGACCAAATCAAGATTGTGTCCTCATGTGTTGATTATTTGAATTTGGCTGGATATTGCTGCTTGGAGCTAATTCATGTTTATTTGATTATTGTTGTTTGTGCAGTTTAGAGATTTTTCTTACATTGATCCACCTGTGAAACAGATTGATCAGATTGAACAGGTTGAACAGGTTGATCAGATTGAACAGGTTGAACAGGTCGATCAGTCTCTGCTGGTGCTGTTGTCTGAGATAGGTCACTGTAGTCCTCCTCATCACTTGACATGGAATCACCTTGGGCCTCAAGTTGCTCTAAATAATTAAATGACAATAAAATTAACACTATATTGCTTATACTTAGTATCTGTGACATGATGTGTTTTGCAAATAAGTACAGCACAGATACACACAGACTAAATATACTCATACCATTTGGGTCAATTTCAATGTCATCAAGTTTCTTTCCTTTGTAGTCAGACAGTGTTCCTTTCTCCATGGCCATTAGGACTTTACTCATTTTTGCCAGCTGCAGTGTTCCCTCTGGTAACCGGTAATACTGTCTGTGGATTCTGATATCGTGACCAAGGAAATCAGCCAGTTGGTCTGCTTCATTCTCATCAAGGTTAAGAATTTTAGACATGGTTGCTATGTGTTTCCTGAGCCTAGTTGATGACAGTGCTTCAGGGTTCTTTATGCCACATTCGCAAGCAGCTTTGTTGATGCACTCTCCACCTCTGTAGGCTGACATTGCTCCACATCTGGCAAACATAAAGGGATTCTCTGCTGGAACACCACAAAGCTCCCGCGTTTCAACGAGCAGCTCCATGGCAGAAACCATGGAAGGCTTGAGGAGCACAGGAACCTTTCTGCCTCGTTTACCCCGGATCTCAACTCTTGTGAAGTGCAGACACAGCTTCCTCTCAAACTCAGACAGACAGATGGCAATGTCTTTGTGTAGCTCAGAAGAATCCCTACTTTTAAAAGCTGACAAAAGCATCCGGGATACCTCACCTTCTCTCCTTCGGTTGAACAGGATGACCTGGGACAGTGTGACCTTGGCTAGAGCAGAGTAGCTGTCAGCAGAAGGGCAAGTTCTGAGCTTACTTAGGAGCCCATCGTGTTTCTTTTCAAGATGTGTGTGCAGGACTTTGACATCCTGAGTGAAAGGAATGATCTGTGGTGTGTTCCACTTGGCTTCTTTCAATGTAGTTATAGCACCAGCAGAAATGTACTCATTCCACCTTGCCTGGTGTATTTTCCTGAAGTCTCGGGCGCATTCAGCACGATCATGATCTCCATACATCATGGCATTGCTCTCAACAATGCTACAGACCTTGTTTAAAGAATGCCCAAGTTTGAGAGCTAAAGAAGGAATGCGGTAGGAGTTTTTCTCTTCATTGTAGCCACATAAAACTTTAACAGCTGCTATGACATGTTTGAAGTTTGCTGGTATGAAGAAGTCTACCATTGTTCTCAGTGGGGTAATCTTCCTTGCTTCAAGAAGAAGTCTGCCTACTTCTCTCATCTTCTGTCTGATGTAGTCATGTTTGGTCACATCAGACCCCATCCTGTTGAACATGTGCTCCCCCAGCTGCATGATGCATCTGTCAGTATGAACTACACGCGAAACTTCATCATAGTTCATAAAGGACAGTATTTTCTTGAAACCTTTGCTCACTTCTAAGCCAACTGGTGTGTTTAAAGCACACAGAGATCGAACTCTTTTCCTGCCCTGGGCATCATCCTCTTTAGGTTTAAGGGGACAGTTTTTGATATGCTTCCAAAGGCTATGCTTGTTGTAAAGCCCTTGGCAGTAAATGCAGTGAATAAATTCTTTGGCTCTTTGTCTATTTTTTGGACGGTAGCAGGCAATCATCTCCCCATGTCCTTGTCTCACCACATCTGTGTTGTGGGCAAAGTTGCCCCTTTTTCTAAGGAGGTTTAACTGGACTTGTCTTTCTTTGGAATGTTTTGGAAATGCTATTGCCTTTACAACCCCCACTTCGTTGCGATGGACAAATTCAAGGTGTCTTGCCATTTTTGAATATGGCTTAGAGCAATAAAGGCAATACTGCTTCTTGTTGTACGCCTTGCGTTCCTGCTTTGGTGATGGCATTGACTGAATAAAAGTCTTTTCACCAGACAAAGTGTTTGTCTCTTTAGATTGGCATTTCATCTTTTTTGGTGATGGTGCGGTCATAAATTGATCAGATGAACTACCTGCCTCGTTGGGAGATGTTGGATGTATCAAAGCACTTTTGACCATGTCATGTCCAGAAGAACTACCATCCGATTCATCGGAGCTGATTTTTGGTATGTAGTCAACATCGCTGTAGTCTGTGACATCGCTGTAGTCTGTGTCACAGACGGAACTTCCGGAATACTGAATGAGAGAATTTAACACTTACTCAAGGCAGTGGTTGCTGTAACATTACGTTTCATCATATTGCGGATACTATTATGCAAGCCAATTCATAATTATGCAAAAAAAAATTGCATATAAAGTATCACATGGCAAGTCACATACCTGTCTTTTTCTTGATGGCCTTAAAGAGGATATCTGGAAGAGGATGAATACAAACCAATATAAATGATATATAATTTCATATAATCTATTGTTAGTTCTACCAGTGCAATACACCCCGACCATCCCAATAATTCAGCAAATGAATCTACCCACCTCCCATGAGAGTGTCTCAGACACCTGTGATGAGTGAACCACTGGTGTTGACACAGCACAAGGTGAAGATAAGGGTGGAGCAGGCGAGGATGAGGATGATGAATGCTGCGCATAAGGCGATGAGGGCTTCACAGGCGAGGATGATGAAGGCTGCACAGGCGAGGCTGATGAAGGCTGCACAGGCGAGGCTGATGAAGGCTGCACAGGCGAGGCTGATGAAGGCTGCACAGGCCAGGCTGATGAAGGCTGCCCAGGCGAGGCTGATGAAGGCTGCCCAGGCGAGGCTGATGAAGGCTGCCCAGGTGAGGATGATGAAGGCTGCACAGGCGAGGATGATGAAGGCTGCCCAGGCCAGGCTGATGAAGGCTGCCCAGGCCAGGCTGATGAAGGCTGCCCAGGCGAGGATGATGAAGGCTGCCCAGGCGAGGCTGATGAAGGCTGCACAGGCGAGGATGATGAAGGCTGCCCAGGCGAGGATGATGAAGGCTGCCCAGGCGAGGATGATGAAGGCTGCCCAGGCGAGGATGATGAAGGCTGCCCAGGCGAGGATGATGAAGGCTGCACAGACGAGGCTGATGAAGGCTGCCCAGGCGAGGCTGATGAAGGCTGCCCAGGCGAGGATGATGAAGGCTGCCCAGGCGAGGCTGATGAAGGCTGCACAGGCGAGGCTGATGAAGGCTGCACAGGCGAGGCTGATGAAGGCTGCCCAGGCCAGGCTGATGAAGGCTGCCCAGGCGAGGCTGATGAAGGCTGCCCAGGCGAGGCTGATGAAGGCTGCCCAGGCGAGGCTGATGAAGGCTGCACAGACGAGGCTGATGAAGGCTGCACAGGCGAGGATGATGAAGGCTGCCCAGGCGAGGCTGATGAAGGCTGCACAGGCGAGGCTGATGAAGGCTGCACAGGCGAGGCTGATGAAGGCTGCCCAGGCGAGGCTGATGAAGGCTGCACAGACGAGGCTGATGAAGGCTGCCCAGGCGAGGATGATGAAGGCTGCCCAGGCGAGGCTGATGAAGGCTGCACAGGCGAGGATGATGAAGGCTGCCCAGGCGAGGCTGATGAAGGCTGCCCAGGCGAGGCTGATGAAGGCTGCCCAGGCGAGGCTGATGAAGGCTGCACAGGCGAGGATGATGAAGGCTGCCCAGGCGAGGCTGATGAAGGCTGCCCAGGCGAGGCTGATGAAGGCTGCCCAGGCGAGGCTGATGAAGGCTGCCCAGGTGAGGCTGATGAAGGCTGCACAGGCGAGGCTGATGAAGGCTGCCTAGGCGAGGATGATGAAGGCTGCCCAGGCGAGGCTGATGAAGGCTGCACAGACGAGGCTGATGAAGGCTTCACAGGCGAGGATGATGAAGGCTGCCCAGGCGAGGCTGATGAAGGCTGCACAGGCGAGGATGATGAAGGCTGCACAGGCGAGGCTGATGAAGGCTGCCCAGGCGAGGATGATGAAGGCTGCCCAGGCCAGGCTGATGAAGGCTGCCCAGGCGAGGCTGATGAAGGCTGCACAGGCGAGGATGATGAAGGCTGCCCAGGCGAGGCTGATGAAGGCTGCCCAGGCGAGGCTGATGAAGGCTGCCCAGGCGAGGCTGATGAAGGCTGCCCAGGCGAGGATGATGAAGGCTGCCCAGGCGAGGCTGATGAAGGCTGCCCAGGCGAGGCTGATGAAGGCTGCCCAGGCGAGGATGATGAAGGCTGCCCAGGCAAGGCTGATGAAGGCTGCCCAGGCGAGGCTGATGAAGGCTGCACAGGCGAGGATGATGAAGGCTGCCCAGGCGAGGCTGATGAAGGCTGCCCAGGCGAGGATGATGAAGGCTGCACAGGCGAGGATGATGAAGGCTGCACAGGCGAGGATGATGAAGGCTGCACAGGCGAGGATGATGAAGGCTGCACAGGCGAGGATGATGAAGGCTGCACAGGCGAGGATGATGAAGGTGACGTGGGAGGTGTTGATGTTGATGAGGACAGGGCAGGAGGGCATGAGGTTGATGAGGCCATTATAGAGGTGGACACAGCACAGGGTGCTGATGAAGAGGGTGCACCAGATATGGATGCGACTGAGGATGACTGTAACAGTCTTGATTGAAACCGCTTCTGCAGATATATAAAGAGATATTTAGCTTAAACAAGAATAAAATGACATTAAAAATATTGAAAACTGTGGCACCCATATAAAACAAAACAAACACACTGTAGGGGTAAACAAAAAATAAAGAAACGTGTTTTGCACACTTCAAAGCAAAGATCATTAATAAAATAAAAAACAACAAAATTGTGACAATAGTCAAATTAATAGTTACACTGGTTCAGACATTAAAACTCTGAACCAATAACTACTTAAATGATTAGTTCACTTCAGAATTAAAATTTCCTGATAATTTACTCGCCATCATCACACCATCTAAGATGTTCATGTCTTTCTTTCTTCAGTGTAAAAGAAATGAAGGTTTTTGAGGAACACACTCCAGGTGTTTCTCCATATAGTGACTTCAATGGGGTCCAACGGGGGGGCTTGTTTGTGTGATAGACATTTTGAACAATCTTTAATGACTCGTGACTACTGAGTTGTCTCAGAGAGTGATTCTTTAATTTTGTGTTGACTGCGCACACACAACATCCTATAGGTTCTGTACTGGAAACAGAAATGATTAGTTAAATCACTCGAGTCTTTGGGTCCTTCGTTCTTCCCATCAGTCCCATTGAGGCTATGCTGTCAGTACTGGAAAGATAAATGATTAGTTCACCTCTCAAGTCCTCGAAGACTCAAAATATGAACTAATCAATTCTGCATCCAGTATTGACTGCATAGCTCAATGGGGCTGCCACGTGATGAACGAATGACTTGAACCCGAAGTCGATAGACTCGAAACGTGTACGTATCCGGTACTACAGACTGCATAGCTCAATGGGGCTGCCACGTGATGAACGAATGACTTGAACCCGAAGTCGATAGACTCGAAACGTGTACGTATCCGGTACTACAGACTGCAAAGTTAAGTTTATGAGGATGTCACAGGATGAACGAACGGCTTAGATCGGGAGGTGAGGTAACTAACAGACTGCATAGCCTGAAGACCCAAATAAATTAATGAATCATTTCCGTCTCTCATAATTTGGCCTTTTCCTTGCATCGCACTTTTTTTCTTATTCTAAATGCGATCAACATTTGATGTGTTTGGGGAATTTGGCTACCATTTTAAATACATTCTACTGAAATGAACAAAAGGTTTTCGAAAAAAGATTTGTTAATTTTGATGAACGAGATTCAAAGATCCAAGTCAGTAAAATGATCCGAACGTGCCACAACTATTACACACGTGTGCTGGATGAAGTGGATATGCACCTGTAGTCAACTGGTTGCCTGTGTTGTTCATTATTTTGGGGGCGGAGCAATGAAGGGAGGTGTGTGTTTGTTTGGCTGTCGATTTTAAATATCAACAGTGTTTATCAGAAATCACTGACTGCACTTTTAACTAGCTGGCAGTAAACATCAGTAGATCGCTGCTGCATGTATGAGATGGTTACCGTTTTATTCCTTGATGTTCTTGCTTTGCCTGACAGCTTATGTGGACCCTTGCTGTTCACCTTGTCCAATTCAGGAAAGGGAAGAGAAGCTGCACAATGGGGCTAAGAAAGCAGGAAATATTTGTGAAGGACAGAAAAACTTGTTTATGTTCATTTCTCTAGCTGTCCTACACTTTAACTATCATTTCTTTCACACACATCTCTAAGCTGAAATAGTCAATAATATAATGATACAGATGTTTTAAAGTGGACCTACCGATTTCTGCGGGCCCAAACTGCTGGCTGGCTTTTTATCAGTGGATTCTGCTGATGCTTGATTTAAAGGCTTCAGAAATATGAGACCACAATCACATGGTAACTAATCAGAATGACAGTAAAAGATTATCATGAATTACTGATCAATCTCTTTAGCATTTTCTTGATAGTACCTTGACTCGCCATGGCCAATCTGAGTCTCCATAATTGTAAGTGATTTCTTCTCCTGGTAGAATGTCTCGTACAGCAAAGAGACACAGGTGAGGTTTTCTGCTCACTTCAACGGTTCTCATTTTGCAAGTAGGATTTCTGGTCTGATCGTTTACAAGTCTTCCCAAGGACAACCCGTCTTCTTTAGATGCATCCATGCTATAAAGACATCCAATTATCACTCAATACTTGTAATCTTAGTATACATGATAGAAATGTACAGTTATTTTCTATAAGTGGTTCTGAACCCCAGTCCTGGGAACCCACCGCTCTGCATATGCTGTATGTCTCGTGTTTTAATCCAGCTGATTCAGATGAGGAGTTTATCATCAGAACACGGCTCTATGAACTCAACTGAGTGTGTCTGGTGAAGGAGACATACAGAATCTGCAGAGAGGGTCTGAAAACCACTGATATATATGATAGTGTACTGCAACATCCTCTCAGCTCTCAGATAAAGCCATCTCAAATTAAAGGGATACTTCACCTCTGCGAAGATGAATATGTATTTAAAATGGGTCATTTATGTAGAAGAAATGTGAAATTATTTTTGAATTTGGAGCTTTCTACTGTAGACTGAGAAAAGCCAGAAAATGTATTTTTGGCTTATGTGGATGAAAGACAACAACTCCCAGAATGCACTTGCTTCGCTGCCCTAGGAGGCCACGCCTACCGGTAACAGAGCGCAGTAGTTAAACAACAAGTATAGGCTACTAGTGAGTTCGAAAATGTGTTTTGAGATCGCCCAAAATGTTCGGGATTCGGCTTTTGCGTTCTACAGTCACCATTCATTATGTTTACTGTGGCGAGCAGGACGAGTGAGAGCCGCGGGAGAACGACGCGAGTCATGTTTACTGTGGCGAGCAGGACGAGTGAGGGCCGCGGGAGAACGACACGAGTCATGTTTACTGTGGCGAGCAGGACGAGTGAGGGCCGCGGGAGAACGCGCGAGTCATGTTTACTGTGGCGAGCAGGACGAGTGAGGGCCGCGGGAGAACGGCACGAGTCATGTTTACTGTGGCGAGCAGGACGAGTGAGGGCCGCGGGAGAACGGCACGAGTCATGTTTACTGTGGCGAGCAGGACGAGTGAGGGCCGCGGGAGAACGGCACGAGTCATGTTTACTGTGGCGATCAGGACGAGTGAGGGCCGCGGGAGAACGGCACGAGTCATGTTTACTGTGGCGAGCAGGACGAGTGAGGGCCGCGGGAGAACGGCACGAGTCATGTTTACTGTGGCGATCAGGACGAGTGAGGGCCGCGGGAGAACGGCGCGAGTCATGTTTACTGTGGCAAGCAGGACGAGTGAGGGCCGCGGGAGAACGGCGCGAGTCATGTTTACTGTGGCGAGCAGGACGAGTGAGAGCCGCGGGAGAACGACGCGAGTCATGTTTACTGTGGCGAGCAGGACGAGTGAGGGCCGCGGGAGAACGGCGCGAGTCATGTTTACTGTGGCGAGCAGGACGAGTGAGGGCCGCGGGAGAACGACGCGAGTCATGTTTACTGTGGCGAGCAGGACGAGTGAGGGCCGCGGGAGAACGACACGAGTCATGTTTACTGTGGCGAGCAGGACGAGTGAGGGCCGCGGGAGAACGCGCGAGTCATGTTTACTGTGGCGAGCAGGACGAGTGAGGGCCGCGGGAGAACGGCACGAGTCATGTTTACTGTGGCGAGCAGGACGAGTGAGGGCCGCGGGAGAACGACGCGAGTCATGTTTACTGTGGCGAGCAGGACGAGTGAGGGCCGCGGGAGAACGACACGAGTCATGTTTACTGTGGCGAGCAGGACGAGTGAGGGCCGCGGGAGAACGCGCGAGTCATGTTTACTGTGGCGAGCAGGACGAGTGAGGGCCGCGGGAGAACGGCACGAGTCATGTTTACTGTGGCGAGCAGGACGAGTGAGGGCCGCGGGAGAACGCACGAGTCATGTTTACTGTGGCGAGCAGGACGAGTGAGGGCCGCGGGAGAACGGCACGAGTCATGTTTACTGTGGCGAGCAGGACGAGTGAGGGCCGCGGGAGAACGGCACGAGTCATGTTTACTGTGGCGAGCAGGACGAGTGAGGGCCGCGGGAGAACGGCGCGAGTCATGTTTACTGTGGCGAGCAGGACGAGTGAGGGCCGCGGGAGAACGGCACGAGTCATGTTTACTGTGGCGAGCAGGACGAGTGAGGGCCGCGGGAGAACGGCACGAGTCATGTTTACTGTGGCGATCAGGACGAGTGAGGGCCGCGGGAGAACGGCACGAGTCATGTTTACTGTGGCGAGCAGGACGAGTGAGGGCCGCGGGAGAACGCGCGAGTCATGTTTACTGTGGCGAGCAGGACGAGTGAGGGCCGCGGGAGAACGGCACGAGTCATGTTTACTGTGGCGATCAGGACGAGTGAGGGCCGCGGGAGAACGGCGCGAGTCATGTTTACTGTGGCGAGCAGGACGAGTGAGGGCCGCGGGAGAACGACGCGAGTCATGTTTAATGTGGCGAGCAGGACGAGTGAGGGCCGCGGGAGAACGGCGCGAGTCATGTTTACTGTGGCGAGCAGGACAAGTGAGGGCCGCGGGAGAACGGCACGAGTCATGTTTACTGTGGCGAGCAGGACGAGTGAGGGCAGAGGGAGAACGGCTCGAGTCATGTTTACTGTGGCGAGCAGGACGAGTGAGGGCCGCGGGAGAACGACACGAGTCATGTTTACTGTGGCGAGCAGGACGAGTGAGGGCCGCGGGAGAACGACACGAGTCATGTTTACTGTGGCGAGCAGGACGAGTGAGGGCAGCGGGAGAACGGTGTGAGTCATGTTTACTGTGGCGAGCAGGACGAGTGAGGGCCGCGGGAGAACGACACGAGTCATGTTTACTGTGGCGAGCAGGACGAGTGAGGGCCGCGGGAGAACGACACGAGTCATGTTTACTGTGGCGAGCAGGACGAGTGAGGGCCGCGGGAGAACGACACGAGTCATGTTTACTGTGGCGAGCAGGACGAGTGAGGGCCGCGGGAGAACGACACGAGTCATGTTTACTGTGGCGAGCAGGACGAGTGAGGGCCGCGGGAGAACGACACGAGTCATGTTTACTGTGGCGAGCAGGACGAGTGAGGGCCGCGGGAGAACGGCGCGAGGCCGGTGGCGTGATTACTGATGAGCGACACCTGTGAGACGAAATTTTCTTAGCAATGTTAAAATGCACATCAACCGATCACTTGTTTAGCTTTCATGTAAACACTACATTCAGATTCACCAATCGGAATGAATTCAGTTAGATTGAAACAAAAGGTGTGCATGTAAACAATGAATGGCGACTGCAGAAAGCAAAAGCTGAATCCCGGACATCGACGGCCGGACATGTCCGGGAAAAAGAGGATGGTAACCCCTACTACTCAGCTTTCGCCACAGAACAAGAACCTGCTAGCTTAGCTTCCAGAAAAAGATGTCTGACACTATGTGTACATTGTGTGAGTGAGATCCCACCCTCTATGGGCGGGTTGAGAACATGCGGGACAGCCCCTACTACTGGCTGTAGTCTTTAGCCTCTGGCCAAAAAATCCTCCGATGACGCAAAATGACGAATTTTGCTTCATCGGAGGATTTTTTCCAGACAAAAAATACATAAATCTCTCGTCTCAGGGGGATATGAGGGTGGAAAGCATGGTAATTCGAAAATACTACAGGTTTTCTACTAATACAAAGCTTAATGCTAAATCCTGAACTATCCCTTTAACCATTTTGTTCTCTTTAGGGAATACAGAGAAAAACTCTGGTGCGGTTTGAATGAAATATGAGCATAACATGGACCAGAGACATATAAACGAACCAAAAACAGGAAGATGTGACCCTAAAAAGGACAAACTGGTCAAGCATAACAGGTTTGACGATAGAAATGCCAATCTGAACACTAAGCAGACCCGGACCAAACGAACCAAGCGAACAGAACTACAGGCATGAACACACCCTGAGTATTTTACAGTTCCAGATATTTTATCATCACTACTACATCAATCCAACAGTTCTTTACTCACCACCAATTTCTGCCATGCCACTGAAAATCAAACAGGAACGTGTTCTCAGCTTCAGTGTAGTGTTCAGTTCGAGCAAGACTCTCCTCTGAACTCAGAAGTTCACCTCTGTATTCAAGAACAAAATCCCCTCTGAAGAAAGCTCCAGTGGTGAAAACTCCACGCCCTGAAGAGGAGAAATTCATTAGCAGCAGTTTCTTTAATGTCAACTATTATTTTGATTATTACTAAAAGTTCTTAACCATATGATGTACATTATATGATGTAAAAGGGAAATTACTGTAGGAAAATAGTCAATAGCCAGGCTAATCTCAAAGTATGCTTTGCTTTTTATACTTTACATTATACTTTTAAAGGGGTCATGACATGAGACCAAATTTGCCTTGATCTTTTGGTATATAAGAGATCTATGTATTATTAAAACTTCCTGCAAGTTTAATAGCTTAAGATGCCCCCCCCCCCCCCCATTATAAACGAAGCATTTATTTAATCAAGCTCTAAATACAGCTCGTTGTGGATCCATGGTACGAGGTGACGTCACGGTACGAAGTGACGTACCAGTCGTTTGCATATGACCGCCTCCAGCACAAGACAACTATGCCTCATTTCGCATCATCGCATGCGTTGTCATGCAGCGAGTGGGTCTGTTTACAAGAAGATTGCGATGCCACGCAGACGTGCTGTTCCTGGCTGCGGACAAACAACATGTTTGAATACGCCACCGAACGATCCAGGCGTCAGGGAAAGCAGTTGGATGCAGTTTATTTGCCCCGCCAAACAGGGGTGATTCTAGGATTTTATAAATGGGGGGGCCACAGGGTGGACCAAGGACCAGTCAGGGGGGCCCATGGGAAATCAGCTAGAAAATTCAACTAGAAATAAATACTTGTTTAGAAAATATTAAACACGAATTAAAAAATCTTTGCAATGCCCAGTGCCCTAATATAGATGGTATTAAATGTGGCACTGAACAAGAGCCTGAAAATCATTTTGTATTTAACATGGATTGGACCACACAGTTTTGTTCTTATAAATAAAAAAAACATCACCTAGGCATTAATTAGTCATCTAACATGCATTATTCTCAACACAAACATTGAATGTGTGTGTGAGTGTCGGTGAACGTTCTCTGCATGAAATCGGTCTCTAAAATGATTTCTTAAAGAAATCTTGGATGTCCTGTTGCGGTGTATAAATAAACAAAAACCCATTAAGTATCTAAATTACACAGTTGCATGTAGCTATGGTGTTAGTTAACATTCTCACATTTTAATGTTCACCACGGCACGACTTTTTTGGAAAAAGATTATTGTGCCTTTAGTATTTAAAACAACAGATAGAGTAATCTATTAAAAATCTATAAAAATTATCTATTTTATATTTATGTGGTCGTGCGCTGCCACGGAATCTCTATTCAGTCTGCCGAAATTACGTTAGCTGATCTAACGGTACTGGCTTGATCAGTCACACATGAAAGTAATCAGACTAACATACGGTGCAATATTTACAATGACGTGTCGAGGTATCTCTCTCTCTCTCTCCTACTGTTTTAAAAACGCGGACCTGTGATTTCGCTTTGCGAATCGCAAATCAAGCAGTGATTGACAGCGCTCTGATCCAATGGCGTTGGGCATTGTCAGGTTGACAGTAAATCTAGCCCAATGATGTTGGGGGGGCACCAGGGGGGGGTCAATCATATTCCAGGGGGGCCAGTGCCACCCCGTGCCCCCCTTCTAGACACGCCCCTGCCGCCAAAGCCTTATTTGATCGGTGAGTGATGTAGATGAGTGTGACAGGGCGCATGTTACTGAAAGAACGAGCAGAGCCCCGGCCGCGCGCGCGCCTTCAAACTGTCTTGCTCTCTCTCTCCCTCCCTCGCGCATATGCAGGGATGCAAACACATGTATGGTCCAAAAAGAGAGAGGTAATCGAAGCCCTCGCCCCGCAAATTTTCTTATAGAAAATATCCAGAAACTTACATTGCCACCAACCCCTGCCATCCCCGGCCCACCCCTATAGGCACATATAGTAAAATTAAATTCGAATAAAGTTGACAAAAAAGGTTTTATAAAAAGATAAACCTCATTCTTTTTATAAAAATGATTTAAAGGCTGAAATATACGAGTAAAAAAA